>NC_081411.1:101517262-101817262 GCF_030272615.1 Cryptomeria japonica
GTGTTACTCTCCCTCTTTCTATTCCTACCTGTTGTTTTCTTCTAAAAAACATATTGCAAGTACTTTGACTCATCATGTTTCTTTGTTGACACTATTTTCCACATCTGCTGTGCTCATTAAAAACACATTCAAGAAGAATATTGCTACAAGTTTCCTTGTTTGTCACGGTAATACACCCATGGTTCAATTTCAAACTGTATTCCTCCTATTCAATATACACACAAAAATCCATTAGTCAATTTTTTAAGGAGAGGATACATGATAAAAATCAAAGAGGAAGTTGCAGACAAGAAATAAATTCACTTACTTCTATAAAAGTGCAGACATAGTTGCAGTGGGGTATGGAGGGAGAGAAGAAGAGAAAGAGGCATGGGGTATGGAGGAAGGGAGAAGTGGGGAGAGAGAGAGAGAGAGGAGAGAGAGAGAGAGAGACCTTGTATGCATTTGAGAGGGAGAGACGATACACTTACATGTGTATATATATGTTTAATATATTATATATATACATATATTATATGTATATAAACATATTATATATACAATGTCATATTATACACATATTATATGTATATACACATATTATACATAGAATATCATATTATACAATAGCGTGTACGCGTTGTTTATAGGGAAACAAGCGCATAGGCGCTTCTTACACTATAAGTACCCCCGTACGTGCTTTTTAAACCATAAGTACCCCATACGTGCTTTTGACTGTTTAGGCTTGGAAATAGGCCTGGATGACAAAGCTATGGATTGAAAGTTTAATTTCCCTCCATTTCTCTCATTTTTGACATATTTTATTTTATCAACTTGTTTTATCGACTTTTTCATCATCAAGTTTACACTTCATAAAGTGGGTATTTCTAAAATTGCCACCATATTTTTACCCATCTTCTAAGCTTTCTAACCATATAATTTGTTTTCAATTTGAACAACAATAACATATTATTATTGAATTTCTTTTACTAGTGTCTCCATAGTTCTCATAGACATAGGTGCACCATTTTTTGAATAACTTTTGATATACTTATCCAAATTTTAAAAAAATTATATATTATTGTAGTGCACTTGATTCTTTACAATTTTAAAAAAAAAAATTATCTTTTCGATTTGTTTAGTGCAACTTATGCTTCGCGCATGAACAGGTACCAAATTTTCAAGATGTGCTCGATTGGAAAAATCATTAAAAAAAAAATACTCAACAAAAAAATACACATCTTCTAGTGCTCACTCTTAACTATCTTTTGTTGAAATGTGGTGATTGATCAGCAAAGTACTGTACACTCAGCACGTATCCTCGCCTGGGTCCGGGGTTGGGCTGGGCCCTGAGCAGGGGTTCGGGTGCGGGAGCCCCTAAGAAATTTTTTTTTGCCATTTTTCATTGATGAAAACTGACATTGTAATAAAACCTTAAAAAGGCCGACTTTGTTTGTTGCCCTAAAAACACATGTTATAAGCAGCTGGGATGCTTAAGGCATTGTAAGGTTGATGTACTATTTTTGCTGGATAATAAGAAAGATTGGACAGCTATGTATGGTGGACGTAACCCATTCTAGGTGAACAATGTTAAATCTTTGTGTTATCTGTGTCCTGTTTTATTTCTTTATTTTTTGTATTTAAATTTGCATATAATTGTTAGTTCATATTTGCTTCAGATCTACTTGAAACCCTAACATCTTTCTGCCAAAGGATTTGTCAAAATACTAAATCTAATTATGACTTTTTTGATGCGCACGTCAAACACTATGTTATGTTTTTCAGAAAAAAAATAGGGTTAGTTTTTTGTGCGCGAAGGATTTGACCCCCTTAATCTTATCCAATTTTGAAAATTTTTAGTAGTTTGGAAACTAGATTCAGAGTACTACAATATTTGTTCTTTGATTATCTTCATATCTTGAGTGGATGACTTTCAAATTTTGCTTCCAAGTTCAGGTTCACCTGAACTTAGAAAAAAAGTGTCCACTTATACCCCCTTTTTGACCACCATCTTTGTGCACTTACCCACTAATATTGTAAAAAGTAATCAAACAGGTGATGCCATATCGGCTGCACAACTATTGGGGCCTCTTTTGCATGCCTATTGGTCTCACTTTTTTTTTTGGGTTGTTTTGGACACCTTGACAAAAAGGATACTAATGTGCTACCATACTTGATGATGTGGTGTTGAAAGCTTAGTTATAAGCAGGGGACTTGCCAAGTAAGCTACTATGAAAAAATAGGAGAGATTTGAAATTTCCACATAGGATTTTGAGAAGCGCAAAGTTAGGGTGCTCAACTACTTTTGCTCTTCCCCTAATGCATCACTCTCAATACACAGCAAATTGACCAAAGTAGATTAAATCGAGTACTCTTGATAAAACTTCCAATTTTACCTAGCATTTTTCGAAAGAAATTGTCTCTATTCACAACATTTATGATACATGATAGATGGATGAATACTAGTGATAGGAATTCTGCTTTCCACAACTGTTTGACTAAGGTATACACAATCATTCACTCAATCTTCCCTCAAAGATTTCTTTTGCATGGTTCAACTATCTGCCAAAACCTTTTTCATGCAAAAAGATTTTGTTTGTCTCCACTTAATGGTCTTGACAACTCTGATCATCTTTTTAAGAGCCATGTTGTTGTCCTTTATGAAATTTATTTAGCTTTCTTCAAATAAGAACAAATCTGAAGGAAGATGAAATCAAAGGGAAGCTTCATCATTTTACTTTTATTTATATTTATAGTTTTATAAATAGGGGAGAGGATACAACAATTTAATTCTTTTAATTGATGTGATAGCAGTTGTTAATTTAATATCTCTATTTATTGATTTAATATCCAATTTTTTTGACATTACATCAATAGTTGTGACTTTAAAGTTGTTATTGCTATGATGACTACCCATAACTAAATGAAATGTACCATTATTTGTACAAAATTAACCAATCATGTGATATCACATTAGCTGCACAAGTATCGAGGCCTCTTTTGCATGACTATTTGTCTCACCTTTTTTTGGGGTTGTTTTGGACACCTTGACAAAAAAGCATGCTAATGTGGCATCATATTTGATGATGTGGCTCTATAACCTTAGTTATAAGAAAGGTACTTGTCAAGTAAATTGTTGTAAAAAATTGAGTGTTTTGAAATTTCCACTTAGGATGTTGAGAAGCACAAAGTTAAGGTGCACCAGGGTTTACTTTAGTCGCAAATATTCACCAATGGCTAATTTTTCATGTCAGTGACATGGGAAATGGCAAATATATTGTACCGACTAGGGGTGGCCATGTCGCTAGAACATTATCAATTTTCATCAAATTCATGGCCTGATTGCAATATTTTTTATGTAATTAATTATTTCTATGTGAGAATTTCACCAATACAATATACGGTGGACACACGCTTAATTTAATTTTTTGCCTACACTCTTCGAGGTTGCCTTAATAGACGACCATAATTTTCCTATAG
This sequence comes from Cryptomeria japonica, assembly GCF_030272615.1. Lineage (NCBI taxonomy): Eukaryota > Viridiplantae > Streptophyta > Pinopsida > Cupressales > Cupressaceae > Cryptomeria > Cryptomeria japonica. The sequence continues at coordinate 101,520,722 of NC_081411.1, forward strand.
GCATATGAAGATTTGTTGGCCAGGAGGACCCATTTTGCCCGATATTTTGCTGATGCGTGTCTCCATTCACCCCAATTTTCTCCAACTCTATTGTATTTACCAATTTAATTGGATGGCCCATAATCACCTCGAAAATTACATAAGTTGTGTCATAGTTAAGCAGGATTCGCCAAATATTTGTATACCATATAAAATTTCCACATAATTCACCATATAAGGATTGGTATAAATACATTCAAAGATCAGATCTATCTATACACAACTTGGTGGGTTCTAGGATCTAAATTCATATCAATAGCGAAGTTTTAGACCAAGGAAAATCATTATTGTTGACTACATTGGCGATTGCTAGTGACCTAAAGGTGAGTGATCATATTTTTGAAGTTTTATAATATTATTCTAAATTTATCTATATTTGTTTGCATTATTGAGTTCATTCTTATTTAGTGGGGACCCGTCAGTGCTAAGTAGTCAGCCGGGAGACCTCAGACATCTAGATTGTAGGTTGTAGAGCTAATGAAACATATATTATACTTTATTGTCTATTATTACTTCTTCAACAAATTGATATTTTTTTGTAGCTTTTATTTCATTGGAGATGCCGAATAGGAAGAAGGGTAGGAATCCTGAATGTGGGGAATGCCATGAGAGGCCAACAAAATGCAGAATGTTGTCTTGATACTTTGGCTTTGGCAAAGATTGTGGTGAAAATCAGGAAGGTACATCATCACAAGTACAAGTACACAATTCACAACCTACACCGCATGTTGAAGACAATGGTGAACCTGGTATCTCAGATCAAGATGAACTTGAAGAAGATTATCTGGTAGATACCCAGGTTTGCCAGAATGATATAATTGACTTGGGTGCTAATTCCATAGATTATAATGCACGGAAGCAGAAAAGAAAATCCAAATAAAAAAGGATCAACCAAAATAAAAAAAGGATCGAGAATGGGATATGTCAGTGAGGAATTTTCAAATTAATTGGGCATCAAAGTATCCATTCATTGAACCAGTGGAGAATCCAATTGAAGGTGAGCTTCCAATAGAATGTAGGTGTAAGATTTGCACTTGAAAACATAACAAGGAAAAAAGGTTGCAGCTAAAAATTGACACCATAGAAAAGCATATGGGTAAAGTTTATGAAAAACAAATGATAGATGATGTTAAAAAATCAGTGATAAGATAGAAAACAAAGGAGGAATGTAAGCATGTAAGGAATGTCGAAGAGTATTATTTTCATGAGAAAATACAGATGAAGCCTACTGAAGTTAAAGGTTCTATTGAAGCTATTTTTGGAAAAGCAATGCAAATAGAACAAATGGGAAAATTTGTTCAGTTGAGTGTTATTTTTTATATTTTGAGTAGAGGGCATACTATGACATATTTCCCATAAATTAGTGGTTTATTACACCTTTTGAAAGTTCCTAACTATCCTAACAGTCACTAGTCAATAAACAGTTGATGGGAATGGGCAAGTTGTCTTGCTGAGGTTGAAAAAGAAGATGTAAAGGAAAAAATAAGAGACTCAAACTTTATTGCATTGTCTTTAGACGAAGTTACGATAGTAGATAATACTTCGTGGGTATGCATGCATGTTTATACTATACAAAATCATGCCCGCCAACCTCATCTACTATATATTGCTAAAATGAAGGATAGTACGACAATAGATAATTTATTTCAACTATTAAAGGGATGTTTAATTGAATATGGAGGTATGGATGACATGACGATTGCCAAAAAAAAAGTGTGTTGGAGCCCGATTAAGCTTCAGTAATGCAAGGTCACAGGAACAATCTTTGTACAAAGATGGAAACTTCTTCTACACCCTACATTATTGGCATTCACTGCATGGTCCACATAATGAATCTAGCTTTTGGAATTGTAAGCAAGTATGCTCCAATTAAAAAATTTGAAATTTAACTCAGAGAGCTCTACTCACACTTTTGTTGAAGTCCCAAGAGATTTATGAAATTTCAACACTTTGCTGATGGAATAACTGATGGGAACAAGCTTCTCAAGGATAATGATACCAGATGGATCTCTTTGGATGGTCCAATGCATCGAGTGTTTTTAGAATATCCATCCTTGATTGGAATATTTCACACAACTCGCGATGAATCAGAGCAACCGAAATTTGTTGACCTTCTTCGGAGGTTAAGTTATATAGAAAAACTCTTAACTTTAGTAGCTCTTCTGCCCATGCTAGAGGAAATGAGGAATATTATGAATAAATCCCAACAAATAGTTATGTCTATTGCAGAATATGCTAAGATATGTAAGATGACATGCATAACCCTCGATAATCTCTATCGAAGTCAATCAACACTGTCTCATGAAAAATTTGTTAAGAAGCGAACACTGATAGATTTTAACAATCCTGATAATTTTTTACAAATTGGTGCAAATAGGGAGGCATGTGCCAATGTACGGGGAGTTGAGATACCAATGCCACAGGCAACCCTGAGGAACCAAGAAAGTGCCCCAGGAAGGAACTAGTAAGAGTTACAAGGGAAGATTTCAACAATATTGTTGAGTCTGTAACTACTTCTATGAATAAAATTGCCTATGATCTTTCCTCACATATTAGAAGCAGATTCCCTCTTGAGAAACTACTCGAAGCAATGTCTATTGTGTTTCCTCAAAATTGGAGCCTCAACAGTCCAATTGATTTTTGAAGTAAGCTACTGACTTTGACAAAACAATTTTGCATATCCAAAGAATTGAATGGAGTAACTATAAATGGAATATCAGATGAAACTCTTCTTAGAGAGAAATCAACTCATTTTGCATACACTATGAGGGAGCAATATGACAAAATGGATAATCCCCACAAAGAGGGATCAATAACAAGGCTTTCGAAAAATCTAGGTGAGAGCAAAGTGTTGCGTGATTTAATATCAAAATATTTCAAACTTGTTGATTTATGTCTTACCATGATATTAGGTTCAGTGGAAGATGAGATAGTTTTTAGTTCTTTGGGGTTCCTCAAATCAAAAATAAGAAAAATTTGGAAAATTGGTTGAGGTTCTATACATCTAGGTATGATGTCCATAGTTTTCCTTATGCTAGGGCATTGAAAATTTGGAGGTCCAAATGTGAAAGAAGAGGTCTGGGAAACACTTCAAACCAAAGTGCCAATGGGACTATTGACTCATGTATTGGACCTACTGGTAGCATTGAGATGCAGTTTAGCAAAGGTATGCAGACTCAGAGTAAAGAAAACACAAACAAGAATCAAGAAAGCTCTGAATTTGATGAGGAGGAATGACAACTGTAAGAGATTGGTATTTATTAATCTTATTACTGTATCTCATCATTCATATTACAAAAACATATTATTATGGTTGATAACTTGATGATATTTTATGAATCTGTCAACTTTTTGCAATTAGAATTTAATATTGATTTGTAATTGTATTTTTTAACTTTTTATTTCCAAATTTAAAATAGCATAATAAAAAACTATAATGTGTTTATTGATATACAAATGTTTATTTAGACATTTTGAGAACTTAGATTTTCATTAATTCTTTCAAAATATATCCCTTAAATACAATTTATTCAATACACAACTTTGTGTGATTCTTCATGCAAAAGTCAATACAAAATTTCAAAACCCTTTGCAAATGACCTTGAATTCCCTTTTATAGAAACAAGGGAGCAACAACAAATTCAGGTCTATTTGCAACATGTGAAGACTCAACATCAAAATCAATTACAAAGGAACTGAATAGTGAATATATCATCTCGATTGTCACCAGTATCACAAACTCAACACAAATTTACATGGCCATCATAGACCGGATTAGCAATTTAGTAATTTAACAACTACTACATGTCTCCTGTTCAAAAACAGAGTTTAAAATTAAATATTAATTCAAGCCATGACAAATTAAATATACATAATAGCAGTGCCCAAAACCTAGAAATTAGAAATAGAGAAATGCAGAAATGTTAAAACTTGGGAGAATTTGAGAATACAAATTTACAAGGCTTAAGGTTTGCATTGTGCATCATAGGCTGGACTAACAATAGCAAGTGATGGTTTTTTCTTATTCATAAAACGGAGTTGTTTCAAGTGATGCCAAATTCCAAACAGAAAAAACATAAAACCTTGAAATTAAGAGTAAAAGTAGAAAATTGTGCAATACATACTATGATTCTTTAGATTTTTGTGCTAGTTTTTATAGGGTGCTCCACTCTTAGCATGATGGAAGTCCAATATTCTTTAAACTATGGTAAGTCACTTGCAACTTTGTCAACAATCCATATTTAGAAGAGTGACTTGACATTAGTGTTTCACCCAATACCACATTCAAAGTTGTAAATGGTTTTATGAATTCTAGAAAGCTTTGGGGAGTTGTGTTCTTAGGAAGCAAGTCTAAATCAAACTTCATTTTTTCCTCCATGCTTTTTTTGTAAGCTTATTTTCCAATGAATTTATTTGATGGGTCAAAAAACTTTGGCAAACCAATATTAATCAAAGTGGTTGTCTTTCTTGCAGCTTCAATTTCATTTTGCCACCTTTTTCCATAATTTTTTATGTTTCCCTTAGTTTCTAGCATTTTTGAAGGATAGATGATGTCTTAACTGTGGCATCAATGCGGCTATTAATTCCCTTGGATGCCAAATAGATGTCACTAGTAATGTAGGCTATTTGCAAAATGTATTTTTCCATATCCTCTTTTGAATAACCATGTATGCTCTTCTCAATGTGCCCTTTGATCTTCCAATAAATTAATCTCAGACTTTTATTCAATTCAAACCATTCACACAACTTATCACTCCTCTGCATTATTTGCCTCCAAATGTTTTCTTGTATATACTTCGTTGTATTTTTCATATTATCTTTCAATCTATTCTTCGAAGTTTTAATTTTATCATTTGCATTCTGCAGGTCTTCTTTCATTTGTGCGCATTTTTTCTTTCTTCCTCTACTTCCTCTTCCAAATGTTTTTCTTTTTCCTTCTCATGATCTAATAGGTCCTGTATTTTTTTTTATTTTGGCAGCAACAAACTCATAACTTTTGTATAATTTTTGTGAACTGGCTCTTTCATCATCAATTTTTTTATTGCTTTTAGCTAGTTTTTCCCTTAGGTCCTTCAATTTTGCCTCCATATTTTCTTGCTTTGTAATTTCTACTATAGAGCCCCAATTTTTTATCCTTTTTTTTAAATCATTGCACTAGTTATCTATTACTTTCCTCTTTGATTTTTCATTTTCCAGGTTTGCCTATAACTTTTCTATTTGTTTCTCTAGCTTATTTTTTTCTCTCTCCACCTTTAGCAGTGAAGTGTAGACCAGTTCGTTAGTCTTTTTTGACACACTAATTTTGTCCATATTTTGTACTTTGTGTAGACACCTAAAAGTTTCATAATTAATTATGTGAATTTATTCATTTAATTATCCCTAATTCTTCCAATTAATTGAATTAAGATTTCATTAATATCCCTATTCTTCTAATTGAGAATTTAATAAAATTAAATATTTGATTAAATCTCTTTCTTCTAGCCTAACCTATTAATTAAACTAAGTTTTGATTAAGTGCTCTTAGCTATTTTATTGAATAAATCTCATTTATTTGATCAAAATTCTTTTTTCCCCTTTTGATTAGATTTAGATTTAATTGAAAATCCCTTTTGCAAATAAATAAATCATTATTTATTTGTGAATAGTCCCCCCACTTGCAAAATTCTACAAATGCAAGTTGCATCCCTTTTGGCTAAATTAAATCATTTTAATTTGCTAAAATAGATCTATTTTCCTCACCCACTTGCAAAATCTTACATTTTTCATTATCCCCCTAATCATCCTTCTAGAAAACTCCTAATCCCATCCTAATCATGTTTAATCTCCTAATCACATCCTTTCCCTAAATTTGGGGGCTCCAGTCACTTATCCAAATTTGGAAGAAAGTCTTCAAAAAGTATTTAAGACTTTATCTATTTCAACAAGTTAACTTGTTGAGTCTTCCAAACTTATAAGGCTCTTACATGAGACTCAAGGGTAATATACCCTCTAGCAAGTTAACCTCTAAAGTCTTCAAAAGGCATTTAATACCTCTTAAAAGCCCACACCTCTTAGCCATGATGGTTGTCCCTTTAACCATTTTCCTATGTTGCACAAGAGTGTACCTCTTGGGTAATAGCATGCCTCCCTATTTAATGACATTATCCAATGATGCCACTCGTTGAGGTTATCCCTAATTTCTTTCTTAGCATCTAATGCTTGTTTAGCATCCTCTCAAGCCCTCTCATGGTGACATTTGTCAACTTGGGATTGGATTGAATCTTTCCCATTGATTGATAAATTTCAATCCTAGCCCTTGTTGAGATTACTCAATCTCAACCATCCATTTAACTATTTTTCCTATAAATAGAGCTCATTTATTCAATTCAAGGATCCCAATCTTGTGCATCCAAATTATAGTCATTTTGCAGATTATCAAGGAGCTCATTTGTCATTTTCAAGCATCTAAGTCTTCTAGCTTTAACATCATAGTATTTAGCTTAATTACATTATGTTTAAGATCATTTAGCCTAAATTGCATATCAATTACATACTTTTTCATCTTCATCCATCTTAATTAGCTCATCATAATCTTCAATTTGGAATTAACTTAGCCTCATATCATCTCCACCATCTTGATCATAACTAGCTTTTCATCTTGCATTTCGTCCATATCATCATCTTAGCATTCACTAGGATCTTAGTTGCATTCATTTTGATCCTAGAATCACCATTTCATTCTTGTTCTCTAGGTTGACATCCAAGAGATCAAGTGCTCTTCCAAGTGAGGGCCACCTTGAATCTTAAGGAACTTTTAGGGATAGAGGAGCATGGAACGATTTTAAGTGTTTTTGGTTCACTAACATGTTTTTGTGATTACTAACTCTAATGCAATGTTTCATGTGTGTGTTTGAGGTGTTTTCTTACATTGAAGGATGATCCCAAAACTTCGAGCACACGTTTTTGGCTCCCACCATGGGGCTAGACCCCTAAAATTTCAAAAAATTTAATATTTCTCCACAAGATTCACACTCAGAAATTGCAACAGAAGTTTAGCGTATATAAACTTTGTTTTGGTACATATGTGTCTTCTTGTAATGCATCTGACAGTTCTTCTAGCAAAACTGATCACTCTTGAAGCATATTTGACAGTTATTTTAGTGCATTTTTAGGTTTCTTTAGTGCGTATGATCAATTGCGCAGCCCATTTGCTCTAGTTTTTAGCATATTTACTCTGTATTGTGGCACATATAGATTAGCGCATATGATCTTTGTTTTTGCATATCTGAGACAGAGGTAGAAAATTGTAACCTGGGTTTAGATTTAGGCTTGCATAAGCCCACCACAAGATTTTATTTTTCACTAACTCTTGTTTTTGCAAGTTTCCCTAATAGTTTCTTGTAGATTTGGAGGGGTTAGATTAGGAATTTTGGATTTCTTTCTCTCTTTTCAAGTTGGATTTAAAAATAATTCATCTTTCCTTTGGGTTAAAAAGAATCTCATCTTTCATTTGGGCTTAAAATCAGCTACATTTTTATTTGGTCCTTAATGAGAACTTCATTTGCAAGGTTAAAAAGAACCACAAATCAAACACTTTGTTTTCTTGGAAGATTAGGGAAAAACACTTCAAATTTGGTGCTCTTAAAAAGTACAAAACAAATTTTCAATTTTCTTGCAAAGAGTATAAAAAACAAGCCACAATTTCCACTTTTGCAAAGCGATTTACTTTCAAGCAACTTGCTTTCATCTCATTGACCAGGATTTCCATTTCCTATTTAGAAAACAGATTTCTATGTGGGACGAAAATAAACACCATGTTTGATTGGAACAACATCTCCAATTAGGATCTAGAAAATCATTTCTTTGAAGGTTAAAAAGAATTTTGTTTGCCTTGTCTTGAGTGGTAGGTATATGCTCTCCCCTTAATTGGGTGACAAAAAACCAAACCCAGTCTTTTTCATGCTTTCTTTACTTTCAAGCAAATTAAATCCTTTAGAGGTCATGTCTTCCTGAACGCCTTGAGGGGGATAGTGAGAAGAAAATGACCCAAGTGGGAAATATCTTTATCGCCAAGTTTTCCAACCCACTATAATCAAATGTGGAGGTTGATGAAAATCCCCTCCAACGGAAGTGTGTATTTGATAGCCTTCCCCTAGTATACTTGTGATGCGAAAATCATTTGTTCTAAAGGTTGGGAAGCCTCTTAATTTAGTTTATCATGTGTCACATTGAACGAAATCTTTACTATGAACCATAGAAGTAGAAGCTTTGAGGCGAGTCAGTTACCATACATTGGAAATATCATAGTGTAAGGGTGTGGAAGAATCCACCCCCAAGATTACTCACCATATATCTCCCAATATAATTACTCAATTAAGGAGCAATTGTCTTTGGGTTAATTTTTGGAAAAAGGAAAAAAATGGGCGCCCTCTAGGGGGTGATAAGGTTGTTTGAGCTAACAGAGTATTGAGACTAGTGGGCTATGATATTGTCAATGACCCTTGAATAAAGAGTCTACTTGGTGTGTCTTATTTGTATCCAAACTAGTGAAAACATTGGGGATTTGAACACATCCTCAAAGCAACATACACTCAATGTTTAGCATTAGGATGGCCATTGTCTTCATGCATGCTATGTATTCTTCTCATAAATAATAAAATATCTTGCAAAAATATCCCACAATAAAACTCAAAAAATAGTTCAAAAACAAGGAGGATCATAAGTGAAAGAAATTTTCAAGTCCAACAAAGCACCTTTGGAGGTGGTTATCAACATTTCAACTATATTAGGCAATATTCTCATCCAACCAATTTAGAGGAGTATCAAAACCAAGTGATTAAGAGTTATCATCCAAGCATCTCAACAAAAATACCTAGCTAGGTATTAAAGATAGTCAAATCAAGTTTCCATATCAGGAGACTTTATCCATGTCATTTTACATACTTTGTTATAGGGGCCTATCAAACAAACCCTCTATTCGACTTAGTAAGCTTGAGTATTCAAAATAAAGTATTCATATCAACCATCAACATCAACACTTTGTGATAATTTGTATGGCCACTCCTTGTATTTTGAGAAGAACTCTTCATCAAAACACTAAGTTGAAGAAGAGACAACCTAGTTCTAGGGCACTTATCTAGAGGAGAAAATTTCTCTACATCAATCATCAACTCTTTGTGTCAAATTGTATCTTCTTGTGTATTAATATGCAATTATAGCTTCAAGGAAAATCTAACAAATTTGAGGAAGAGCCTTTGAGAAGTAGGGCTTATACTCAAAAGGCAACATCTCAACAAAGGGGGAAAAATTAATTCTAATTTCTTTTCATAAATTTGCATCACCTACAACGAAGCTCGACTTGAGCCACCAACTCCACCAAGAACCCTGCTAGAAAAGGAGGAATTCACTATTGTAGAAATATATTGATGCCCGCTAGAATTCGATATCAAAAGGCAAAGAATTGGATCCACAACCAAAATCTAGCAGAGTCATAGGGAATCCAATCCTTTTGAAAAAATGCAAATATAGAAGAAGAGGAGATCATCAAGGAACTCATCCAAAAATGCCAACAAAGCACCGCCTTCCAAAAGCTCATGGAAAGGCTTATAGAAGCAGACAAACAAAAGTACCTCCTCATGCTAAATAGAAAAGGAGTCAGGATTCCTAAGGATTTTGAAATAGAAAATTCAAGGAATGCAAGAATCCCAAGAACAAGGCCAAGGGCCTACACATTCGCTCAAAATCAAGAATACTTAAGAGAAAATGACACTGAAGATAACACCCGCAACCAAGACAATACCTATGATCATGACGACATTACTGAATAAGGGGATGTTGAACATCGAAAGTCTAATGAAGGAAATGTGCCCCTAGCTATTATTACACAACAACTCCAAGCACTCCAATGAAAAATGCAAGATATACAACAAGGTTCTACGATGAGGTATTCTTTGGAGGACATTTGTCCTTACCCTTTTGATAAGAGGCTAAACATGATACCTTTCCTACCAAATTTGGATATACCAAAGTATGATAGATACAATGGTAAGAGTGATCCCTGTGAATACGTCAGGAGATTTTGTACTATGAGATTGGTGTTTTCTCATAATGATACATACATGATGAGGCTATTCCCAAGAAGTTTGGGAGGGAAAACAATGGTGTGGTTGTAAAAAATCACACCTCCCATCAGATCACTCTATGAATTGGTGAATAAATTCATTACACAATACTCCTACAATATCCAACATGAGATCACCATGCTTGACATATGCAATATGAAGCAAAAGAACAATGAAACATTCATGGTGTTCTTACAACGATGGAAATGTATGGTCTCAAGGTACCCACAAGATGTACCTGAAAAAGGAAAAAATGGAAATCTTCATAGACAATTTAAATGGTGAAATGAGTTATCAACTCAAACTACAATGTCTACCTACTTTTGCAAAGCTGATCAAGAAGGGAATCCAAGTAGAGGAAGACTCATTCAAGAAAGGGACCTTGAAGTTCTCCAAGGAAGGTGTTAGTTCATCAACAAATAACACCTATAGAAATAAATATAATAACAACTCAAACAAGTCTAGTTTTTGGACTAGAAACAAAAATGTTGTTAATGATGGTATAGTAGATGCCAACAATGTGAAGTATAAGAAACCAGTGCTGACTATATCATGTAACACACCATCCAACAATAATCAAAGTGCTAATCAGGGCACTACCAATTATCATAGCACTACCAACCAAGGGAACAACAACAACTACTGAGGGAACAACAACAACAATCAGGGGAACAATAATAATCAAGGGGGTAATGCTAACACTCCACCTCCCCCACATCGAAGAACATATACACCATTAGGACAAACCTTGGAATCTACATTTCAAGAACTATTGGCAAACAAGATCATCACATTGCTATTCATAAACAAATTTTAACCACAAGTCAAACCACCATGGCAGAATGACTCACATTATTGTAATTAACATTGAAACAAGGGGCATAGAAAAAATGATTGCATGAGGTTAAAAAACTTAGTTCAAGATATGATAGACAAGGGAGACATAACAGTCAATGGACATAAAACCAATGATTATCATGAGGCTTTCAAAAATACTCTTCCTAATTATGTTAAGGGAGGATCATCAATGTCAAACAACAACAAAGGAGCCTGCATCAACCACATATATTGAAACGTCATAAATCATATATCAACATGTGTCAATCAAGTAAATGTCATAAAAAATAAAAAATAAACAAGAACATGCACCGGTAAATGTGGCAATGAGGGCTCAAAAATATTTCTTGAATGGGAGTAAATCTAAAGCAACAACCCTCCCTAAGACTCAATATAACTTGGTTGACCAATTGCAAAGGACACCCACTCAAATATCCATACTAGAATTACTTAGGCTCTCACCAAAACACAAGGATATCTTGGAGAAAGCTCTTGTAGAAACAATGATTCCAAACAATCTAGATATCAATCAGTTCCAAGCCATGGTGGCGCCACATAACATATCTTTCTTAGAACACGATGACATCTCCTTGAGTCATCCACGCAACACCCCACTTCATATCGAAGTCCTAGTCTACAAACACCAGGTGAAAAGAGTACCAATAGATGGAGGAGTCAGTCTCAATATATGTACCTTAAAGCTTATTCATGCATTGGGCTTCTCTGAGCAAGCTATAGACCCTAAAAAGAAGATCACTATCAAAGCCAATGATGACAAAGAAAGGTCATCCAAAGGAACAGTGGTACTAGCCATTCAGGTAGGACCTATGCAAAGAGACACAATATGCCAAGTCTTAGACATAGACTTGACATACAACATACACTTGGATCATCCTTGGATCCCTGAAATGAAAGCGGTACCTTCCACATACCATCAATGTCTTAAGTTCCCCTACAATAGACAAGAGATCTCAATATCAGTAGACACTAATCCATTTCAATATTGCAATGCTATGGGGGCAATTCAAAATATCCTGGTTCCACACAACAAGGTGGCCCAAGCTTCCTCATCATCCAACCATCAAGAAAGAATCAAGTCTTTGTCCATATACTTTCAGCAAAAGATGAAGATAAAAGACCAAGGTATGGGGGAATACTCTTTTGAACCCCTATGTTTATCCAAGTTGCCAACATCACCAAGGTCTCATTGACAACCTTCCACATCGAGGAACCAAGTGGCACAACCCATCAAGAATTTTGATTGTAAATTTATCCAAATTGGCACACTGGCTGAAGAATGAAAAGATAAGGATATTCTCAACTGACTATACAAAGATGAGGAGGAAATAAGAGTTTTTTCCCTAGAAGTGGTCGTTCCCATAGAACAGTATGGAAATGGGTTCAAAATCATGCAACAAATGGGATACAAAGGAAAAGGACCTATTGGCAAGCATCAAGAGGTCATCATAGAACCCATACAACCTCATTCAAAACTTGCAAAAGACAAATCAGGACTTGGGTATGCCCAGCATATTCTACCTATGCAAAAGCAAGATCACCATCCAAAACCCTAAAGGAGAGAAAGGGTAGCACATAACGAGGACTCATGGCAAGATGTGATATACCAAGCAACCCAAAAGACAAGAAACAAAAAAGAGTATGAAGAAAATGAGAAGCGGAAAGAAGAGCTTACTATCCAAAGAGAGGAGGATTTGTATAAGCAAGTACATCATGTACAAGCACATAATCAAATCCAATTCAAGCCACAACATGAGGAGATTGCTACTCAAAGAAGGTAAACTATGTATGAGAAAATCCAAAGAGTACAAACAAGCACAGATGTTGAATCAACACAAGACACCCAACTTGTATCGATTATCAATAAGCTCTTTTCACCATACAAGATTACTGTTTGATTCAGTGGGGTAACCTTGGACAACAATTCTAAAACAGATTCCAATGAGTATGAATGGGATACTTGTTTTGATATCACTGAGGATATTGAGGTGGATACAATCCACACCTATATATCCATGTCTTATGAGGGAAAAGGCTCGAGATCTAGATCATTTGAATTTGGACCACAACATATCTATGAGGCTAGTGAAAACGAGCAAGATAAATACGAAAGAGACAATATCGACAAGAGTACCATTGAAAACCTTGAGACTATTATAGACCTCACCCATGCTACTAACAACTATGACAATATCTCTATCATGACTCTTATAGCGGTAGACCTCGAGCCACCAAATGATTCTCTATCTCTCACACATCCTAACCTTATAGACTAGAAAGAACCTGTTGGCATTCTACACTCTTATGAGAATAGTTGATTTTGTCATTGATGGCAACCAACTGGAAACCAACTAGCAATCAACTGAAAATAGGTTTCTTCATACACTGGCACTAGTATCCAGATTACATCAGCAACAAGTATACTGACACTCAAGTTGACATGGGAATGAACTTTTGTTTATTGTAATATAATTATCTTTTGTAAAGCTGACTTGGTATATTGTAAAAGACTCATATATGTATGAGATTTTATATGTCATTTTGTAATAAGTAACTAATGGTATGTATGCAAAAGTGATAGAAGAATTTTTGTATAAGATGATATAGTGTACAATGAAGGTTTTGGTTGATGATAGAGCTTAAACCATTACTGAACCTGGCATAGTAGATGTTGATTTGAGTAATACATTGTTTTGGATTTAACCATGCATTTTGTAAGTTAGTGAGACTTCCATTTTGTAATTGAGCAGTGAGCTCTAGGCTATTAGCCTCCCTGCATGTGCAGACCCCTATTGTAAGTAGTATTTATTCATTGGCAAGTGAGTAAATATTGTGGGTTACAAATCCCACCGAGGTTTTTCCCACAACGAGTTTCCTTGCCAAAATATCTTGTGTTATGGTGTGTTTCTATACTGTCTTTGCTATTTCTGTTTACTGCATTAATTTGGGTTTACCGGTACACTATTTTGAGTTGCAAAGTTATAAATAAGTTTAAATATTCTGCTAATCGGTTAGACACTGATTCCCCCCTCCCTCTCAATGTCTATGGGACTTTCATTGAATCTAACAATTGGTATCAGAGCCTGGTCCTCTATTTGCAAAAGCCTAACAGCTTGAGGAAGATTCTTAAACCGATATAGATGGAGAACTTAAGACAACAATTGGAAGGAGCTCTTGTAGACTATGATGCAAAGAAATTGAAGAATATCAAATTGGAAGATGGACTTAAAACTACTCGAGAATTCATTCAAGAACTTCAAGATAACCTGGTTATTGCAAAGAATAAGAGAAAAGAACTTCATATGCAATTGCAGAATCAAGATGATGAAGAAAAAGAAACTCTCAGAGATATTGCAAACAAATTAAAGGTAGAGAACAATAACATGAGGAATAAAATGTAACATTTAACCATGAGGTTATGTAAGGATATTGAAGATAGAAAGAAGAATGAAGAAGACTTGACTAGAAGACTTAATGATGCAGGAAATGAAAATCGGAGACTTTGTCATGAGAATGATATGCTAAAGACAGATCCGATTCACATGCAACATGACAAGGAGGAGTTTGCAAGACAAGTTGGAATTCTGGAAAATGAGTTGAACACTGCAAATAAATACAAAGACAAATTCATGAAAAGTTCTGAAAGGCTTGATGATATGCTAAAAAGTCAGAAACCTATGGAGATACAAATGGACTTGGATTTCAGATTGGAGAAAGTTCTGGCACTACAAATAATCATGATCACAATAAACCCGAAAGACAACCTAATCTTATAAATTCAATGGGAAATGTTTTAATTGCAACAAATTTGGTCATAGAGAAAATTGGTGCAGATTTAGAAATAATCAGAATACAAATGTACCCATCGGTTAATGTTTCAAATGCAACAAAGTTGGTCATAATTCAGAAAATTGCAGAATGAATATGAAATGCTATGTTTGTGGTTGATTTGGGCATTTATCTAATCAACGCAGAACATAAACCAGCATAGGATATGGAATGGCTATTCAGAGGAATAATGTAACTTTTTATGCATGTAAAAAGATTGGACATATTGCAAAATTTTGTAGAAGCAATACTTCACTGGCAAATAATAAAGGATCTAGTTTGAAAGAAAAAGAAAAGGTAGATGAAGTAAAGAAAGAATTTTCAAAACAATGGATTAAGAAGAGAGATCAAAGAGTTGATGAAACTGTCTCTACACGGGCAGAATAGAGTAATCCTCCACCGATAGGAGATTCTTCATCTAACTGAGTAATAATCCTTAGGGGGTATTGCAGCAAGTTGAAAATCATGCAGACTACCCTTGCTTCATGGTGAGAAGATACATTTCTTCTTTACCGGAAGATGTATTAAGTTTTCACTTAACCGACAAGCATTTAATGTGGTTCATGAAAGATATTTCATTATATAACACCAAGAATCCCTCATTTTTGACTCACCGAGCATTCAAACATTCAGAGAGCGTGAAACTGAGAAAGGGCATTCAAAGGCAAAGGTGCAAAGTGATTTTTTAGGCATTCAGAGTATTTTTAGCTAAAGAGGTATTTATCAAATGGCTTCTTCTTCTATTCCCAAGTTTATTGCAAACCCTACCATTGTTGAAAACATCCAACACCCTAGACATGTGTTTAAAATTATCCCAGAGATTGCAAAGCACGATAATTCTATAGGATCTCTTTCAAAAAATTCGAAGGGTGTTGTATTTGCTGAAGACCCTAGAATCTACATACATTGCAACATAGATGACCCAGGGACTAAGGATTTGAAGAAAATTTTTAATGAGGTTATTACCAATGAACAAGGTGTGATTAAACTTGATCATAAGATTGTGGAAGACTTAGGTTTTGTCGAAATTGTAGCATCCTAAAATTGTGACACTTGCAATTTCGACTGCATTTGGGTCTTCACGATGGCGATGCAACACTAAACCTGAATGGAGACCCTGAAACTTGTCCATGACACCAAAAACTGCATTTTTCAGTACCTTGGCCTGATCCTCCTTGCACCCTGCTGTCCCTCGAGGTGGGACCATGGCGCCCAGCGCCCTGGTCCTTCAAGACTAGGGCGCCCAGCACCCTGGTCCCCCAAGACCATGGCACCCAGCGCCCTGGTCCCCCAGGACCATGGCGCCAAGCGCCCTGGTCCCTAGCCCTATTTTTCGGCCCGATCTCTTTTGGGTCTCGGGTCTTTATGTTTGCAAATTGGAAAATAATCTTCCCAGGTCGGCCTAAGGTCAGAAAAATCAGTCTATCAACCCTAATTGGCAAGTATATAAACTACATTTCCTCTCCCATTTTGGTAGGATGGAAAAAAGGCGGAAACGATAATCAACAATTCAAGCATTCAAGCATTCTTTCAAGCAATTGATCATTCTAAGTCTCCATTCAAGGCTAAGTGTTGCATTCAAGACAAGGATTCAACCATTGGAGAGGAGATCACATACCACATACAACATACAACAACATTTACACCTTCGCATGTAAGAATACAAACATTCTTACAACAAGGTATTGGTACTTTATTACATTACAATCATTTACATTTACAGCATTTCTCATTTCTTGGTTAATTCCAAAACTGGGGTTTGACCTAAGGGCAAACCCCTAATCCCTAACCCCCCAATCATCCTCTCTTTTTTGTGTGTAGGTTGCAGGTACGCGGCTGTAATTGAAGATCTGAAATCCTTGTGCAGAGACAAACAGATCCCCCTTCGTTTCGCGGATTTTTCAGAGGACTGTGTGCACGCCGGGCGCCATCGTCCCGTCAACTTTCGCTCAAATTTGCAGGAAAGCACCGTCTCAACATTTTACTGCTAATTCCAGGTCCGCAGCTTCATCCTATATTCCTATCTCCATTTATAAGTGAATCTTTCTCACTTTTCATGCATTCCTAGCTTAATCCTTCTATCTACATTCTTTACAAAAGAGGGTAGCCTTGCTGTCTTAACCCTTGAAACTCATTTAGAATCCAATCTTGCATTGTGTGGGATTGGATCTTGTGGATTTCAACCCCTCTTTTGAATGTAAAGTCTCTCCTAAGTGAAAATCGTCAACCCTAGTGACCCCGTTTCTCTCTCCTTAGAGTGGTGGGGGAACACTTAGGGTTCGCTCACAATTTTCTGCTTTACATTTTGGTGAATCTGATGTGAACATCCTTTCTAATTATTCATGGCTAGATTTGAAAATTGGATGCCTTGATCACATTTCCATGTTTGATCTTTTGCAAATTTTAGAGGTTAATTGCATAAAAACCCTAAATTTTCTTTTTAGTAATTGAGCTTGCGAAATGTTTAATGGTTAATGCTTTTTTCAGATCTACCCTTCTATTACAAATTGTCAATTCACATTTGTGCTTTAATTCTAAAAATTAAGTGGTTAAGTGTCAAAACCCTAATTTTTAAAACCCTCTTGATTCAACCTTTGACTGATAATTTCACTGATCAAAACATCTCCAAATCAGCTGTAACTTTGGATTCCGCAACAAAATCATAATATCTTTCATCCCTGAAAATTTGGAAAAAAGTTGCGAGGACCGTGTGCACCCCGAGCGCCATCATCCCCGACATTTTTTCTAAAATTTCGGGAGCTACATCTTACTGTATTTTTCTACTAAAGTCCAGAATTTTGGCTGATTTTATCAATTCTAACACTTTCAAAATTAAAGTCAAAGTTGGTCTAAGGATTGCTTGGACTAAGGCTTCTAATCATTCAAAAATTGTTGAAATTGAAATTTTGTGTCAAAATTGTGCTTCTTACAATCCTAAATCTGAAAAGTGTGTTGGCATTCATTCGAAATTTCAGTGCTTTATTCAAATTCTTCCAATTTGTGACTTTTGAAATTAAGTGTTTAGTTACACCAACTTTGATTTCCACTTTCAAAATTGAATTTTGCGTGAAATTGAGTCAACTTTTAAATTTCAAAGCTTGCATTGCTTTTGGTATTCCCTCTAAAATCATAAAATTCAAAATTTCAGTTTCCCTCTCTTTTTCAAAATTCAAATTTTACATTTTTCAACAATCTTGGTAGGGTTCAATTTTGAGATTGCAACTTTAATTTGGCCTATCTACAGATCGTAAAATCACTCAATTTTTTTAGATTAGCTTTAAAATCATCATAACTTTCATCCTTGCAAATTTCAAAAAAAGTTGTGAGGACCGTGTGCACTCCGAGCGCCACGGTCCCTGACATTTTTTCCGAAATTTCAGGAGATTGTCGCGATTGCATTTAACATCTTAAATCTAGGAGATTGGCTGATTTTATTGAAATTTGCTACCTCTAAAATTCAAAATATTCTCTCTCTCTTTAGTGCATGAGTTTTACAATAATAAGCCCTACTTACACTATTCCCGTTAGACGAAGGCTTAGAATTAAGTCTTTCCAAGGTTTAATTACCGAGGAGATGGAACCTAATTTGAATGGCCTTTTTAATGAGGACACGGGTAATTCCTCTAATCCTCCTAATGATGAAGAAGCTCTCCATGAGGTTTCTGTAGAACAACTTTCGAAATTGGATAACCAATTTGATGATTTTCAGCAATGGATGTCTCAAGAGTATCCCGATAGTCAAGCTCTTTCATTAATTGAGGGTCTAAAACGTATGGTTCAAAGTGATAAGAATGGAATTGATATTTTGTGTGGTATTGCACACATTGTGGATTCGAATGTGATTCCTATGAAGAGTTGTGCTAAAACTTTAGGTTATACACAACCTCCTACTCAAGTCAATCATTCTATTGCTTTGACAACTTCTATTGCTAGCATACCTACCTTTACATCAAACATAATGGCTACTTCTATACAAGACATTCCACCTATGATCACCAGTCATGGGGGCAATCCTTCCTCTTCAATCAACCCTTTGCCTTCATTCAATCCGACTTCTTCATTCATTCCTTCAATGAGTGTTCCTATTACATCTCCACAAATGAACATGATGCAAGGGGGCAATTCATTCAACCATTCCATTCCTCCTTGTAGTGTTCCTTGTTTCCAATCATCTCCTATGACTAACTATCATAGTGTCCCACCACCGTACTCTCAATCAATACCTTCTTTCAATAACATAATACCTCCATCCCAATCTAACACGTCTAATATGAACTCTTCGACTGAAGCGACCATTAACAATCTTGCACAAACTGTCTCTTCTTTACAACAACAAATTGCCTCTATGAATCAATCTAAGTTTAGTGTGCCCACATTTGATGTTGCGAGCCCACTTTCTCTTAACATTGTTCGAGCTATTCCTCCTAAACATGTTGAAATCCCGCATTTGGAGCTTTATAATGGTAAAGGTGATCCTCTAACACATGTTAAGACTTTTCAAACAATATGTACCAATTTTGCTTATGACCAAAGGTTGCTTGCAAAACTGTTTACTATAACATTAAGAGATAAAGCCTTACAATGGTATTGCTCGTTGCCTTCTTATTCTATTACTTCTTTTGAACAACTTGCGAATGCTTTCATTCAACAATTTCAAAACAATATAAGTCCTAAAGTTACTTTGATTGATTTAATGCATTGTAAACAAGGTGTTAAAGAAAAAGTGACTGATTTCATTGGTAGATATAAGCATTTGTACGCTCAAATCTCTTTTCCAGTGCCTGACAATGATATTCAAAGAATTTTTATTTCTAATTTACAAAAAGATATTCGAGACAAACTTTGGATTTCTGAGTTTACTTCTTTCCAACAGTTGTGTGCAACTCTTCACAATTATCAACTGACTGTGAGTCAAATGGAACAAGTAAATCCCATGGCTCCGAGTGATAAGGGTGATAGTAGTCAACAACCATTTGGGAAGTCTAAACTGAACAGAGAGTCCATTAAATTCAATGAAAACACCATCAACAACAATGTGAATGCAGCATCAGGTGTGCCTCCTATTTCTAAATTTTTCAAGAAAGAAAGAAAGTTTACTCCTTTGAATGAATCATTGCATAGTATTATTAATAAGTTATTGGAACAAAATGTGCTTACTCTCCCTCCTATAAAGCAATTAGATCCTGCAAAGATTAATTCACCCTATTTTGATAACAAATCTTTTTGTCAATTCCATCGTCAACCTGGGCATGATACTGAAAAATGTTTTGCTTTAAAGGGTAAAATTCAAGATTTGATTGATAATAATACATCTCTGTTTTAGGAGTGAATGATAAAGGCAACACATCTGTAGCTCCTCCTAACCAAAATCTTAAGATTTTTACTGATCCATTACCTTCTCATACCTCTAATGTGATTGAGACTAATGATTCCTCTTTCTCATCTGATGGTCTTGTGTCTATGACTCCGAATGTGATTAACTTTGTAGAGCAGCAAGAAAACCCTAAAGAAACTTCCATCACATTTGATTGTAATGAAACTATCAGGGTACCTGATGGTCCTTTATACATAGTTGCAAAAGTCAAGAATACACCTTGCCGTGGAGTGCTTATTGATTCTTCTTGCATGGTTAATGTTATTACTGAAGAATTTCTCTTTACTTTACAATTGAATCAAGTGATCTATGACAAAATAGATGTGATTGTGAAATTATTTGATGCATTTTCTTCTCCTGCAATTGGTTCTATTACATTACCTATTGAGGTCCATAACAAATCCCTTGATGAGAACTTTGCTATTATTCCTTCATCTGAACAATTTCGTGTGAAGCTAGGCTATCCTTGGCTATTTTCCATGAAAGCTATTGCTTCTCCTATTCATAAATGTTTGAAATTTCCCCATAATGGTGAAGTTGTTACTGTCAATCATAGTCTCTTTAAACCAGCTGAAAGAACTTCTAGCGTTCCTATTGATTATTTTTGGCCTAAACAATTCCAATCTCTTCCTCCACGAAGTGATCATCTTTTCAAATCTTATCAAAAGTGGAAAACAGATATGATCCTATCTCTAAGTGAACCTAGAACACCCAAACTTGATATTCCTATCATTCTTGAGAAGGAAGTTCTTCCTTTGAAAGATAAAACTAATGTCTTTCCTCAAGAAGATTCCCAATCCATTCCTATGGATGTGACTATGTCTATGTCTAATAAACTTTCTAAAAGCAGACCTATACCTCCTCATCATTGTGGACTTGGTCTCCTTCCTAAACCAAATATTCCTCCTTTATACGGAGTAGTTCCTCCTCCTTCCTCTTATGGAGAGAAGAGACCTTCCTCTTCTCCTATTATCCAGCCTAAGAGACCACAACCTAAACACCCAAGTGATAAGGATGAGAACATTCCTCCTCCTCAATCTTCTCCACTTCCTACTAAGACTAGATGAAATTGTTCTGCACGTGAACGTCGATGAAAGCATCGTCTTAGAGCTCAGGCAGCTGCTTCTCAAACTTTGCAATCTCCAAAAACACCTTCAACAAGCATTATTCCATTTTCTCCAAAATCTCCTAAACATAACATGCATGATGGTTTTGATCCTGTGTGAGTTAAAGATCCTATTTTTATAAATCTTGATGATGATATAGATGAAAATGTTATTCATGATGAAAATGTTACTTCTCTTGCTTCTGATAGTGAATATGAATATGTTGATGTTGATAACCATCTATCTAACGAATTTTCTAAAGCACTTATCCTACCTCCTAGACAAGAACAACGTGGCTTGGAACATGAACATAGCCCTTGTTTGGATCTTGTGATAGCTCCATCTGCTGTGTTGGATGTTCCTTCTCTAGCGTGTTTCCTGCCTTCCCGAAATATTGATCAGCAAGATCGGGGGGTAGATGATGTGCTAGACTAGTTCATTAGCATAGCAGATTCTTTCCTCCTCCCTATTGTTACTTCATCTATGTGTTATTCTCATTCTTCTATTTGTTGTCCTTATTGTTGTCTACTTGAGGATGATGCAAAGCATTGAGGTCTCTTTTGGTCTCTCTCATGTTGACTCAAAAGACACATGTGTTCCCTTCTTCTAGGTGACCTTCCTTGATTGGGGAATGAAGAACAATTATGCATACATACATATGATATACATGAATTATCATACAGCATACTGACCCCAAGGAAAGCGAAGTCACCTCGTGCTTTGTGTTTTGTGTCTATTATCCTTGGGTTTATCTCACACTTGGGGGCTAAATCTTTGTGATAACGCACTCCTTTCCCTTCTCATTTCTTATGTGTATCACTACCTTAAAGCAATCATCCCCGTTGAGGCGTGTGCGATTGCTTTAATGTAGGGGGGCATACACCTCGTTCATATCTCTTCAGGATACTTGAAAATTTCTTGGCGAACTTAGCTTTGCCTTGAAAATTTTTGGTATTTTTCTTGCATGACTCATAGTGAGGGAACCTTACTACTGACAGTCATGGTTCTCCCTCGTGATCTTCCCTTTTACTTTGTCAATCGAAGTCGTAAGATCCTTAGTCCACTAGGGGCTTGGTGTATCTTGCCTCCTTGACATGGTGAAAGTCTTTCAATGTTGTTTCCTTGTACTTTACCGGATGTATGAGCGTACGCTTATACTCCCGCGAAAGTGGGGGATAAATGTAGCATCCTAAAATTGTGACACTTGTAATTTTGACTGCATTTGGGTCTTCATGATGGCGATGCAACACTGAACCTGAATGGAGACCCCGAAACTTGTCCATGACACCAAAAACTGCATTTTTCAGTACCCTGGCCTGATCCTCCTTGCACCCTGCTGTCCCTGGAGGTGGGACCATGGCGCTCAGTGCCCTGGTCCTTTAGGACTAGGGCACCCAGTGCCCTGGTCCTCCAGGACCAGGACGCCCAGCGCCCTGGTCCCTGGCCCTATTTTTGGGCCCGGTCTCTTTTGGGTCTCGGGTCTTTATGTTTGCAAATTGGAAAATAATCTTCCCAGGTCAGCCTAAGGTTGGAAAAATCAGTCTATCAACCCTAATTGGAAAGTATATAAACTACATTTCCTCTCCCATTTTGGTAGGATGGAAAAAAGGCGGAAATGATACTCAAGCATTCAAGCATTCAAGCATTACTTTAAGTAATTGATCATTCTAAGTCTCCATTCAAGGCTAAGTGTTGCATTCAAGACACGGATTCAACCATTGGAGAGGAGATCACATACCACATACAACATATAACATACAACAACATTTACACCTTCGCATGTAAGAATACAAACATTCTTACAACAATGTATTGGTACTTTATTACATTACAATCATTTACATTTACAGCATTTCTCATTTCTTGGTTAATTCCAAAACTGAGGTTTGACCTAAGGGCAAACCCCTAATCCCTAACCCCCCAATCATCCTCTCTTTTCTATGTGTAGGTTGCAGGTACGCGGTTGTAATTGAAGATCTGAAATCCTTGTGCAGAGACAAACAGATCCCCATTCGTTTCGCGGATTTTTCGGAGGACCGTGTGCACGCTGAGTGCCATCGTCTAGTCAACTTTCGCTCAAATTTGTAGGACAGCACCGTCTCAACATTTTACTACTAATTCCAGGTCCGCAGCTTCATCCTATATTCCTATCTCCATTTATAAGTGAATCTTTCTCACTTTTCATGCATTCCTAGCTTAATCCTTCTATCTACATTCTTTACAAAAGAGGGTAGCCTTGTTGTCTTAACCCTTGAAACTCATTTAGAATCCAATCTTGCATTGTGTGGGATTGGATCTTGTGGGTTTCAACCCCTCTTTTGAATGTAAAGTCTCTCCTAAGTGAAAACCGTCAACCCTAGTGACCTCCTTCCCCTCTCCTCAGAGTGGTGGGGGGAACACTTAGGGTTCGATCACGATTTTCCGCTTTACAGAAATACTGAACATCCTTGTATTTTTGAAGGAAGTGATAAGACTTGTGTTAAGAAGAGTCCATGGATAATTCATGTGGTTAGAGTTAGCTTGCATGATAACTAAGGAAGCAATTAAGGCAGTGACTGGCTTACCTTCAATCGGCAGCAGACCCCATAAAACCAAGAAAATCCCTAACAAAGGAGTCATGGAGTTAACCGGAGCCACATCTGATAGTAGATCACTTAGAGTCAATGATGTTAAGGATATAAATGTGAGATTTGTGAGTATGGTACTAGGATACAAAGCTACACATGCAAATAGACTGAGTTATATTTCTAGCCTCTGTATTCAGAGTGCATATGAAATTGTAAACAATAATGCTAAGATTGATGTTTGTGAATGGCTCAAAGATGAACTAATTGACAACTTGAAGAAGATTAAGAGAGATAAGAAAGGTACTTTCTATTTTGGAAACTTGTTAGTATGTCTGAAGTTATACTTTACCAAAGAGATACCCGACATAGGTCACAAGGATTTTGGTTATGACATCATGGTAGGAAAGCAGATTCAAGAAGCTTTCACCGGTATGGGCACTAACTATGAAAAGAACATTACAGAGTACTTTAAAACATTCAAGGCTAAGATGAGAGCAAGAGAAATACTACCGTAGAGCATAGTGGATAAGTATGACAAAGAAATATGTTTTGTCATTAAGCGAGATGAGACATGGATGGAAGCAATAATCCCTAGAACTATTTGGGTTATTGAGATGGGGTATGAGGTAGACCTAACTATTTTGGAAACATATGAAAAAGCCCTACTTTATGCACCAAGGGATCCATCTAAGAAATTATTTGGTAGTGCAGAAACAATTGAGAGTGATGTCAATTTGTTGAAGAAAAGAAAGAAAAGAGACAAATTTATTAGGGATGCATCTAAGAAGGTCAGTGAAATCAAAGAAAATGTCATGAATATGAGTGGTATATCAGCTAGTGAGCTTGAAGGACTACAACTAGAAGCACATGTTTCACTGGTTAGGACATCTTCTAATACTGATAATGGGAAGGTTGCTGAGTTTAAAAGAGTTGAAAGGAGGAAGAGAAAACCCTCACCGGTACCCTCTCCTTCACCCAAAAGGACTAGGACATTAGGGAAGAAACAAAAGGAAGTTAGGGAACCGCCAAAGAAACTTACTCCAAAGAAGAACCCTCTCATTGGATGATTTATTGAATGCGATAACACAGGAAGGAAATTTAGCTAATGTAAACAAACTGTATAATTCTTTTAAATATTCTGACAGAGAAACCATTGAAGAAAGCATTATTTTACATTTGGATATCTACAAGAAAGTTTTGATTGACATTGTGGATGATTTACCAAATGATCTTTATAGAAGACTTGAGGGTAAAAGGATAGTTGTGATGGAATTGGACAAGAAATTGAAAATTGAGGCACTTTTGGCTGTACATCCGATAAATTCCAAGGAAGAAATAGATGAGATTATATCTAAACAAAATTGGTTTGTATTTGTTAGTGGGCACTGACAAGTAAGCATGATGGCTGGAAGGGTTAAGGAAATTGCAGATGAGACTGCAGATCAATGGGACATATTTTTTGTTGAGAAAGAAAAGCAAGAGGAAAGAAATAGGCAGAAAGTGGAAAAGACATTCAAGGTATATCAGAAGGATAAAGGAAAAGATAAAGTAGGCGGTGTACCTTCTATAAAGATAATAGAAAACATCCCTCCATTGGCTCAGGACATCCCTCCATTAACTTCAAAATCATTGGTACATGAAGCCAATCCACCGGATATAGCTATTGAAGATATGACTCATGATAATACTAACCTAAAGTCAGAGATACTTTTCACAATGAATGTGGATGCACAAGATGTAAACATTGTAGTGGATAAAGAGACTATAGAGGTACAACCAGATAATGTTAAGGCAGATAATAAGGACATCAAGGAAACAGAGACCCTGGTACACACTATTGACTCTCAGGAAACTGAGAAACCGACACATGTTGAGCAACCAGAGATTGAGAAACAATCTGAGGTAGAGGTTCATGTTGAGTCTGAGCAACTAGTAGTAATACAGATTGAGAAACTATTGAAAGAAAAAGTACAGACACAGACAGATCCACCAAAAGGAAATGTAAGTAAAAAGGTAGCATCTATTGGAAATCAAGAGGATATAGTAAAGGAAATTGGTCAAAAATCTATTGAGAAACCAAGCACATCCACAGGTGAATTCAGACCTACAAACATAACAGAGGTTCTATTGGATTCCATTAAGAGGATAACTGACTATAATGCATTGGAAATTAAGGCAATTGATAACACTCTACCTATCTTGAAGATGATTGCACCTAATTTTCAAGTAGACCACATTAATGATTCTATAAGTAAATTGGACACATTGTCCAAATTCATTGTTGATAATGTTATAACTATAGAAAAGGTGAATGGGGATACTATTAAGGAAAGAGTTGATAAAGAGAAAAATGCATTCCTTGAGAACACTATAAAGAATTATACCGATCACTTGGATACATTATTATCGATACTCAATTTTACTATTCTGGAGTACAAGGAATTATATAGGGAAGCATGTAAACCTCACTGTTTGACAAAGGACAATGATAAGGAAATTGAACGAACACAAAAAGAGATTGATGATATTGTGGACAACATGATAGGTTCATCTGGACTTATATCAGTTTTTGAGCAGGAAATGACAGTTTTTGAGGAGAAGTTAGAGAAACTTGAGAAAGAGAAGGCAAGGATAGGTCCCAGGAGCTCAAAAGTAAACTTGGTCCAAAAGTGGACAGTCTAATTACTCAAAGGGCTAAATTATCTAAGGCAACAATACAAGGAGAATGATCACTGGAGCATCAAATGCACTATCTCACCGGTATGATCTAGTAGACTGAGGCAACTCTAACTGACAACAACAAGTTTATGCAAAGTCTGAATCTAGTTTTGGCAAACATTTTTCAGATTGTAACCAACTGGTTACAGACTTTGAGGTAGCATTTTTGTACTCTTTTGATTATTTATGACATCCTTTGTCATTGATGTCAAAGGGGGAGTAGTGGAAAGAAAAATGCATGTACAGAGGAGATCACTTGCTTAGAGGGAGCACATCTTTTTGAATTTCAGTTTTGGATAACAATTTTAATTTTTCCCATGAGTGTTGCCATCAATGCCAAAGAGGGAGATTGTTGGCATTCTACAGTCTTATGAGAATAGTTGATGTTGTCATTGATGGAAACCAACTAGCAACCAACTAGCAACCAAATGGCAATCAATCGGCAATAGGTTTCTTCATACATTGGCAGACACCGACATCGACAGGCACTTACACCAGCATCCAAATTACATCGGCAACAAGTATACCATCACTCAGGCTGACATGGGAATGAACTTTTGTTTATTGTAATATAATTATCTTTTGTAAAGCCGACTTGGTGTATTGTAAAAGACTCATATATGTATGAGATCTTATAGGTCATTTTGTAATAAGTAAGTAATGGTATGTATACGAAAGCGATAGAAGAATTTTTGTAGAAGGTGATATAGTGGATAGTGAAGGTTTTGGTTGATGAGAGAGCTTAAACTAGTACTGAACCTGGCATAGTAGATGCTGACTTGAGCAGTACATTGTATTGGATTTAACCATCTATTTTGTAAGTCAGTGAGACTTCCATTTTGTAATTGAGCAGTGAGCTCTAGGCTGTTAGCCTCCTTGCATGTGCAGACCCCTATTGTAAGTAGTATTTATTCATTGGCCAGTGAGTAAATATTATGGGTCACAAATCCCACCAAGGTTTTTCCCACACTGGGTTTCCTCACCAAAATATCTTGTGTTATGGTGTGTTTCTATGTTGTCTCTGCTATTTCTAGTTATTGCATTAATTTTGGTTTACCGGTACATTGTTTTGAGTTGCAAAGTTATAAATAAGTTTAATTATTCTGCTAACCGGTTAGACACTGATTCACCCCCCCTCTAAGTGTCTCTGGGAATGTCATTGAATCTAATAGAACCTGAACACAGTGATATAGGAATATTCCAAAATGATGAGGCCATTGTTCAATACCTTTGCTCAATCAACCCTAAAACATGCTCCACCAGTGAACTATATAACGATATCTACAATCAGGGGACTGCTAAGTCTCTTAGTCATAAAATGAACAAAATGAACAAAATGAACAAACGATCTAATGGTGAAAACCATTTAATGGCAGTATTAGATCACAAAAAATTAAAAACAAAGGATGCATTTGATGGTGAAAACCTTTTTGAGGCACCTGAGGATGAGAGACATGACACTCTTCCTGAACATTATCATGAAAGATCAATAATTTTGATTGAGCCAACTCAATCAATTAATATTGGCACTAAAGTAGCAATAAGAACCATACATCTCGCAGAATCATTGATAGAGCAAGAAAGGTTGGACTACATCTAGTTCTTCAAGGAAAAGTAAATCAACTTTCCTTGGTCTTATGCAGATATGCTAAGAGTTGATTTGGACCTCATTATGCATAATTTATCAATTTCTCTAGGAGCTAAGCCCGTTAAATAGAAACTCAGAAAAATAAATCCAAATGTAGCATTGCTAGTCAAAGCTGAATTAAAGAAGCTACTAGATGTCGATTTTGTCTAACCTATAGACTATGTAAAATGGATCTCCAACATTTTACCTGGTTTTTAAGTCAAACAAAAGCATCTGAATCTGTACCAACTTTAGGGATGTCAACAAGGCTTGTCCGAAAGATGATTTTTCTCTACCAAGAATCGATACAATTGTGCATCTCATAGTAGGGCATGTGATGCTATCACTCATGATGGTTTTTCAGGTTACAACCAAATCAAGATAGCTCCAGAGGATTAGGATAAAACTGCATTCACATGTCTATGGGGTACATATTACTGGAATGTCATGCCTTTTGGTTTGAAAAATGCTGGTGCAACATATCAAAGAGAAATGACAACAATATTCCATGACATGATGCATACTTTTATGGAGGATTAAGTAGATGAAATGCTAGGCAAATCACTTACAATAGTGGGACACCTGGACATTCTTGATAAAATCTTTGAGAGACTAGATCAATTCAATGTTAGATTAAACTCTAAAAAGTGTGTTTTCAGGGTCACATCCAGAAAACTCTTGGGATACATTGTATCAAAAAAAGGCATCAAGGTCGACCTCGCAAAGGTTAAGGCTATCATGAAAATTCCACCTCCAAAGAACATTAGTTAGCTATGATCTCTTCAAGGCAAGCTACAATCTATTAGAAGGTTCATCACTCAACTAACAAACAAATATATCCCATTCAACAACCTACTTCATAAAAATGTACCTTTCAGATGGGAGGAGAAGTGTGCAGAATCATTTCATCAGCTGAAGCAATATCTCATGAATCCACCTATTTTGGTGCCATCAATAGCTGGAAAGCCACTCATTCTCTTTATATCAGTAGTAGAAGAATCACTAGTTGCATTACTAGCACAAGAGGACTCAGCAAGAAAGGAAAGAGCCATTTATTACATTATCAAAAAGTTAAATGGCTATGAACTCAATTACACCTTCATCGACAAGGCTTTCTTAGCTATGGTGTTGGCTTTCCCAAAAGCTACAATACTATATGTTGTCTCATACTATCAAGCTAGTATCAAATATCAATCCATTAAAATAGTTACTCAATAAAGCCACTCTCACAAGGAGGTTAGCAAAATGGTTTATGATCTTAAGTGAGTTTGGCATTCAATACACAAAATGAAGGTCCATCAAAGGACAAGCAATAGAAGTTCACCTGGTAGAAGCACCCCAACCAGACAAATGCACACTACACATGAAATTTATAGATACAGATGCACTCACTATTGCACCCAAGAAATGGATCTTATACTTTGATGGATCCTATACACAACATGGATTAGGTGTCGGCATAGTATTCGTCACTCCAAAAGGACACACAATTCTGAGATCCTCCAGGTTGATGTTCCCATGCACCAATAACATTGTTGAGTATGAAGCTCTAGTGACAGGTATCAAAGTAGTTGTAGAATGGAGAATCATAGAGTTGAAAGTCTATGGGGACTCTCAATTAGTTATCAATCAGATCAATGATGACTACCAAATGAAAGATGATGAGTTGATGCCTTAAAAATGCATGGTAGATGATTTTAAAAATTACTTTGTACACATCACATTTGAGCAAATTCCAAGGCTAGACAATAGAGCTGTTGATGCAATGACAACCATTGCCTCACTCCTACAAATTCTAGATAAATAGAATTGATATGAATTCCTAGTAGAGCAATTGTTTTCCCTGACCTATGAAAATTCAAGATCCCAAGTCATCTGTGCCTTGAACGGTTTTGATTCTCCCTTATAATGGAAGATCTATGCCTATCTCAAAGACAATACCCTCCCACTAGACCTATCTCATAACCAAAAACATAGCTTTGTTCGACAAGAAACCCACTATACCTTAACCGTTGATACTCTTTATCATCAAAGTCTTGACATTACTCTTCTTCAATGCCTCAATCTAACAAATCTGAATCTACCTTATATGAGCTTCATGAAGGTATTTGTGGCACACATTCAAGTGGTCCTAATCTTGCTAAGAACTTGTAAGGATAGGATATTATTGGTCGACAATGGAGAAAGAGTCCTATCAGTTTTCTAGGAAATTCCCTAAGTGCCAAATTCATGACAATCTCATACATGCACCAACACAAGAGTTACAACCATTCACCACATCCTGGCCTTTCTATCAATGGGGACTTGACCTAGTAGGAAATATTCATCCTTCCTCATGAAATGGACACAAGGTTGTCATCATAGCCACTGAGTACTTCACAAAGTGCATTGAGGCAATCCCATTGACTACAATTACTGACAAGCAGATATTGTCCTTCATCTTGAACTACCTCATCTGTCAGTATGACATTCCTAGCTCTATTATCATAGATAATGGACAACTTTTCAAGAATCAGGATGTACAAGAGCTTTGTGAGCGATTCCATATCCAGTATCACTTTTCAACACCATATTATCCATAAGGGAATGGCCAAACAAAGGCCTCAAACAAAACAATCCTTAAGATCCTCAAGAAGATAGTGAATGATACTAGTAAATATTGACATGTCCATCTTAACCTTGCATTTTGAGCATACAGAAAAAGTATCCACACACCCACAAGAGATACACCATATTCATTGGTGTATGGATTGGAAGCTATTCTACCTATTGAGGTAGAAATTTCATCACTTAGGGTATCATTGAAAGGCCTCATTCTAGATGAAGAGTATTGAGTCAACAAGCTGCAAGAGAGAGTTGCTAGATGAACGTCGACAATGTGCCTTTGATCATCTCAAGGCATATCAACAATGAATGTGCCAAAGTTACAATCACAAGGTCATACCAAGGGCATTCAAAATTGGTGATATAGTCTTAAAAGAAAATCCCTGAAATCAATAAGATCGAGAAAATAAGGGGAAATTTGAACCTAACTGGTTAGGACCCTTTGTCATCATCTCATCTTATGGATCAGGAGCATATCAATTATCAACATCAGAAGGGGACATTTTTGATGAGCCAACCAACAACATCCATATGAAGAAATTCTACACTTGAGCTGTCCAATGCATGAATCAAACACAAAAAGCAAAAAAATTGAAAAAGTATCAATAATCATCACTAGGGTGAAAACCTGGCAAATAGACACCTTGTGACACAAAAAAAAACAAATCAAGAAAAATACCAAAAAAAGAAAAATAAATCAAAAGTGCAATAAAAACAAATGGTGAAAACTTGGAGACAAGT
This sequence comes from Cryptomeria japonica, assembly GCF_030272615.1. Classification (NCBI taxonomy): domain Eukaryota; kingdom Viridiplantae; phylum Streptophyta; class Pinopsida; order Cupressales; family Cupressaceae; genus Cryptomeria; species Cryptomeria japonica. The sequence goes on from NC_081411.1 coordinate 101,552,281, forward strand.
GCTATTTGTGGTGGAGTAGCTCCTCTATCTATCAACACTCGTATCATATATTTGGCTCCATCTGATCTAAGCCCATAGCCACCTCAAAACACTTATACATGCAACATTATCCAATACATACTTAGTGTAGTCAATGTCTTTGATTATTTGAATTAGTTATCTTGATCATATCCCACCATGGCTTGGTGATCACTGTAAATATCCATATCGAAGTAGTATCAACAACAAGGGGCAAAATCCTGACCTCACTGGGGGCATTTAGCCTTGAGGGTTTTAAACATCAGACCAAACACGTAGCAAGGCAACAAAGATCGGAACAACCAATAGTAACCACAACAATGCAAGAAGTCTAGACATCATGAACTTTAATTGATTTCAACTAGACAAAAGATCTATTTGCAAGATGTTTTATTTGACAAGAATACTTTTTTAGATGGCATGCATTCTTACTTATGGTTGTTGATTTTTTCTTATCATATCTCCCAAGCAACTTAAGAATGTCTCAAAGACTAGAGAAGCAAGGAAGGAATCTATTATTTTCTTTGTCTATTATTTGGGAGTGAAGCCTTCTACTATACAAATTTGTCTTACGACATGATCAAGCAACATATCACTGAAGACATTTCGGATTTGTATGGGACAAAGGTTAACTCTTATCTATTTTATGCAAGCAACACTCAAGTCATCTTGGTTCAATTATACCTCGATGCTTGTGTCATCTTGCAAAATCAAAATCCATGTAAGTTATACTCAGGTCTTTATGGGTTAATTATACCATGATGCTTGTATCAAATTTCAACAAATAAAGGCCCGATGATAAAAACAAAGGAAGCAATGGCACTTTGATCAAAACAGATGGAAACATTTGGGAACAAGAATACATTAGTATCATTTCATTAGCATTGTCATCTTAAAACCGCATTAGGTTTACATCATTATTATATTAATCATGCATGTAGGTGCATTCTCATTATCAATATCATTATCACTATCATATTAAGGTCGCATTAGGTTGCATATCATTATCATTAATGTTAGAGTTATCTTTTATTAGCTAATAATTATCTATTTAATTATTAGTCTATTATACTCTATGCTTAAGCTAAAAATAGGAATCTTATAATTCTTTAGGGTTTTCCCCTTTAGGGTTTCAAGTATCCTCTTATAATGATTCTCTCTTTGTATTGTTCATAACAACTCTAATTATTTAGTTGCATTCTTGTTGCACAATCAATATGACTCCTCTTTTTTGGATCTCTAAATTTTGGCCTCCATAATGTTTTTGCATGCAGGTGATCTTTGGGAGCTGTAGAGTTGATTTTTCCTCAACTCCAATATGGTATTAGAGCTCTAGAGCTCCATGCCCTTGTTCTCTTCATGAGAGATTTTGGGCCTTGTTTTTCAAATCTGTGTATTTGAGGGTTTGTGCAATTGATTTTTTTCCATTTCTAGGGTTAGCTTTTTTTTGGAACATTTTGGTGCCAAAAGGACATCTGAGTTGGATTTAGAAGGCTGATTCCATGAATTTTGATATATAATTTGCCTATTTTCGGTGATAGGGGCATCTGGGGCATGATTTTTTATTAGCACGTTTTTCTTGCATGAAAATCCATACAATTGTACCTGCAAATGCATCAAAAAAATTTCGTCAAAAAGAAAAAAAAATAAATATATATATATATATATTGCCCTCTTTATGCCCTACAAGAGGGGTTTTTCTTTCTTTTGGCCGTAACTTGGTCATACAGAGGCGCTTTTTCAAAAACCTTATATCGTCGGAATCTCTTTCCAAGCTCTATCCAAATCTAGAGGTTCTTTTTTGCACTCCTAGAGACATAACTTGAGCATCCGAACTTCATTTTTTAAAAATTTTATAATGTTGGAAATCTTGTTCAGTGTTCTTTCCATTCATATGATTTTTCTTTCCAGATTCTGCTCTAGGTATTTTTATTCAGTTTTTTTCTTTTCAGCTTTTTGGTGAATATCTTGGATGTTTAAGGTCCTAGGATCTCTTTCTTTGAGTAGGATGTCTTGTCTTTGGCTTTTCTTTCTATTTCCAGTCTTCAGTCTCTTCTGATCATTGTAGCATTTTATTTATGCAAACACACTGAGATAAAGTGCCATCATGCATTGTATACTCGGGATCTTGCACATCTTGTGTTGTATTGTACATGGACTACTTCTAAAGTGCCATGGGGGGGTTGATGTTTGCCTTTTGTTTGGCATCTACCTTTTTTAAGTGAGTGTTCCTTCCACAACATTAGCCTGATGATGTGTGTCAAGTGAGTGTTCCTTCCATGACACTATGTATTTTCTCTGCACCTTCGATGTTCCTAGTTCTTTGTCATGCAGTTCTTGTTGGTCGTTCTTTTTAGTGTACCTATCCCTCTCCCTTTTCAGCATTATGAGGAGGTTTATCCTATTGTTCTAATGCTTCCTTGGTTTGATTGATCAACTCTTTAAGATATGGTGTTTGATGCCATCTGTATCTTTGAGTTCAGTTGTTTACCTTTGTTTGCCATCTGATTTGAGTAGTGTCATTTAAGGGCCCTCATGCACATTACAGTCTTCTCTACCTGGTCATGTTATATTTTAGTGGAGGTTCTTCAGATCAGCAGTTACTCTTCAACAGTGTTTGCAACTATTTCATGTTTTAGTGGTGTTATTCATGCTTCCTTTTGGTTGCTATCTTCTAGAACACTCTTGTTTGGAGGCTTTTTAGTCCTTCACTTGAGCTTTCATCTCTTCTTGGAGAGGAGTTTTGTTCCCACAGTCTCCACTTTATAGATATTTTATTGTACTTAGGTACCTCATCAGGCCTAGTTGTCGAGACCCATTGTTGCTTTCATGTTTTTTTTACATGCTTTTTAGTCCTTAGTTGTTTTTTAGCTACTCCCTAAGTTCATCTTAAGGGGGGGTGTTAGAGTTATCTTTTATTAGCTAATAATTATTTATTTAATTATTAGTCTATTATACTCTATGCTTAAGCTCAACTTAGGAATCTTATCATTCTTTAGGGTTTTGAGTATGCTCTTATAAGGATTCTCTCTTTGTATTATTCATAATAGCTATAATTATTGAATTTAATTCTTGTTGCATAATCAATATGACTCCTCTTTTTTGAATCTTTGAATTCTAGCCTCCATAACATTTTTGCTTCTCTTCTTCTATGACAGCTTTGCATGCAGGTGATCTTGGGGAGCTGTGGAGTTGATTTTTCCTCAAATCCAATAATTATCATTATCATCATCATATCATTTTAAAATCTTGTATCTCACATCATACTTGTCATTTTCAAGATATATTTCATGTTTCAAATCATTATCACATTTTAAATCACTATCATAGTGCATATCATATCAAGAACATTTGGCATTATAGATTGAATTATCCAAACCAAATAAAATCACAAAAACATGTTAGAAATATTTGCATAATCATAAGAATCTGCAATCATCAAATCCAACCATCATAGGCATATCACCTTCCAAACATATAGTATCCATTAGACATGCATTGCAATCATCATAGAAGTATGTAGATCATAAAATTAAAAAACACACACATCACATCATCTGCATCATCATCCAAGAAAAATTCATATATATCAAAGGCATATCATATAGCTCATCGAAATCAAAGTAGTTGCATCCATAATATGTACAAGAATATCTACTTTCATATCATTATGCATATGTGTGACCACATGTTGATCCAAAGGAAAATCAATGATACAAGTCAAAGCCAATCATCAATGAAATAATAAAATGTCCAAATTCCTTGGATATCATATCAATAAAAATGTTCATCGAATGAAGCAACATCAATATCAAGGAACTCAATGAACAACAATAATCAATGAGATCATCACAACATTATATGAGAGAATCAATGAGTATCATATTAGCAAGATCAAAATACAACAATGTATCACATCAAGAGGTCATCAAAATACAATGATGTGTGTATATTATTGGCAATTTTTGTGCCAACCATAGTAGAGCTCAGATCCAAGATTTCAGTGTGGCTAACATTTCGTGAGAGTCAATACCAATAACATGTCATGTTATTGGTCTCAGCAAAGTTAGCTACTTCTTCATAGTTTTGCAAAATTATATAACATGAGGGTTATATGATGTGTCAATAACAGGTCATGTTATTGACCACTAAGGCATGGCTTTTTATTGACTCATGTGGTGGGCCCCCATCGACATCAAAGCAGCAACATGGAGACAAACCTTATCCTGTGGGATAAGGAAAAAAGAAACAATGGACCTTCCTTATCCCGCGAGCTTTGAAGGACCAAATTCTGACCACACATGATAAGAAATACAAGGCAACAATGGGTATTCACGAAGAAGGAAATTTTCCCTAGAGAAGTCTCTAGCCAATCCCCATAGGCCCTGGGATAATGTTACAAAGAAACAAGGAATGCTTTCCTTGTCTTAGGTGACTTTTCAAAGTCAAAGATTGTGCTCCGGGATAAGAGACTAAAAAGGAAAGGGTTATCCCGTGGGGTTCAAAGAAAAGGGAAATAAGAGCCTGGGATAAAAATATAAAGACCTTGGTACAAAGGAAAACACATTGAATCGGGTAGCAAAGTATTTTAAATGATCCTAGTAAACTTATAAAGCACTGAGAGGGTTGGGGGGTGAATCAGTGAAAGCAAAAATAGTAACACTTTAATTGCAGACTGGTAAAAACATTTAACTAGTTTACCAATGAATTTACATATAATCCAAAGTGTTATAAAAGTATTCACCACAAGAAAAACATTCACCATAACAAAAATATTTATACGTGGAAAACCCAACTAGCAAAAACCACGGTGAGATGAACTCACAAGTTAACTATCTACAATATAGATAACTGATCGGTTAAGGTCTATAAATGCTCTGTTAGGAGAAAATCTTGTTAGAGATCTCAAGCCCTGTTAGGAGCTATACCTGGTTAAAGGTAACCTTAGTGGAGGATTTAGATCCAAGTTAATGAATCACCTTGTTAGAGGCTTTATACAAAGAAAGTTGTTAGAGCTTACCCGATTAAGGGATTTTATTGTTGTAGTGGTTAGAGAACAACAATTGGATTGATCTAAGAATAGCACCTTCTGGTAGGTTTAGATCCTTCTATGTGCATACATTATTGTATCACAGCACACTCTGCAACTCCTTCAACAAATCGCATCTACTTCAACTCATATCATAACTTGGATCTTCTATATGAAATAACTCATCACAATGTCTTTTAATAGATATTAGATTTCATGTCGGCTCTTGAACCTTGACACAATTTCCTAGGTTCAATGAATCAAGAAAAGCTTGCTTAATATGACACAAATCACAACCATAGTGTCGATTGATGGTAACACATCACAGTCTGTGATAACTCATCACACAAACTAGGAAAATCAGCTAGAACACCGATATAGGTTTAGTGTTGACCACTTCACATTAAATATTAACTCACTGACCGATTCACTTTCAATCCATACTGGGTGATTGTCTCCATGCTCCTCCTTGACTTTATTTGCTGCATCTCAAAACTGGTAACTCTGGAACTAATCAAAACCAATTGACTTATCTACATAAACTTGTTATCTACATCTTCATACCGGTTAGAATTCCACTATACATATAATACTGATTAACAACAAAATGACTCAAACATACCAGTTTATCATAACTAAGATGACTATTACAATCGGAAATAGATGTGCCATCAATGACAACACCTGAAGTCATCAAGTACAAAAATCATCATCAAGCCAACATTCTCCCCCTTTGGAATTGATGGCAACACAGAGTAAATTTTGACAACTAAGTGTGCTTACAAAAATGTAGAGACTCTAAAGACTCTCCCTTAGCATAAGATTCTCCCTTTGACATCATGCATGATTACATACAAAATTTTCACATATATATTACTCCCCCTTTGACACTGATGACAAAGATATACAAAAACATGAATAGATATAGCATCATAATTACATTTGCATTAGTAAAACCATAGAGGAGTTAAATAGAAATGTCTACAACTGAGAACGCTTATCAAATATAGATTTAAAGTCTTTTTGCATAATAATAAAGTTAGTAGACCATCTGTTCAATAATGTGGCAGTAATTTCCAATTGAATCCTTATCTGAAATGCTAGTTCCTCCATTGCATTCAGAGTGCTCATCTCTGGTGTGGCTAGGATTGCATCACAATGCAGAAAGCTCCTTTGCAGTACCTATAATTTTGGCAATAAAACCATTTGAAGCTCATGTAAGGTTTTTTGACCTTTTTATCATTTCAGCCTCTATCTTTGCTAGCTAGTGCTAGTATGACTCAAGAGTCTATCCATAAGTGATAAATAAATCATAAGGAAGCTTAAAAGATTCTAGGTAACCTTTAAGTTCTGCTTCAATTTTCTCTCATGATTTTATTAAATTTGCATAAAACAAATCACTTAGGCATACTTTGCTCAAAATCTTGTGGCCATCAATCATGGCAATGGAGATTTTATCTCTGTTATGTACAAGACTCACCTGATCAGTGTCAATACAGTTGATCAACTCTACTAATTTCTTCTTCCTATATTCTTTCTCAGCATTCAGCTATGTTGTTTCCTCCAAAGTGTTGATATGTTGTTTCCTCCAAAGTGTTGACTTGATCAGTAACAAATGTACATAGAATATCAAGTTGCTTTATTGGGTTTGAAATATCTAAAATGTCAACATCTGGTAGGAGACTTGACAATACATCTAATTTGGTTTGGAGAACCTCCTTCCCCTTCTTGATCTTCATTTTCTCTACTTTATCCTGAAGTTCTATTGACAACTTCATCAACTCATCTGCATCATCAGGTATAGCAATGTTTGTAGGTGAATTGGGTTCAATTGCAACTTGCTTTTGATCCTCAATACTGGTTTTATCTCCTTTATTTGTCTCTTGATTTACCCATTCTTTAGATGTCATTACTAGTTCCTTATCCTTTTCATGGTCTTTCTCTTTTTCCATTTCCTTTACTTCCTCTATTCCCTTTCCTGGTTCTTGTTCTTTTTCCTTATCCGGTTCATTAACTGTACCAGTTGTATGTAAGTATCCTGAGTATCATCAACAAAGAATATGATTGGTGATGAATTAGTGTCATTCTTATCCTTGTTAGTGTAGATTTCATCTTGTAGAAATATTTCTTCAGTTTCCAGCTCTGGTGGAACTCCGGTTTTAGTCTGACCAAGTTTATTGTGATAATTCTTCAGTTGTTCATTCACTCTCATAATATTTTTGGCAGCATGATGAGCATCATCTTCTACTACCTAAATTCTTCTTTCCAATAGTCTAAGTCTCCTGACTCTTGAATGAAATTGTCCCTTGTGTTTAGAAAGAATTTCTAATAATTATTCATGAGACAATTCAGGAAAGTATTGAACAAAAATTATTTCTATAATCTCTTGATCTTGATTTATGATCAGCTTCCATTTTTTTCAAAAATTAAATTCAAAGAATAAAAAAATTCCTTTTGAATTTCATGTGGTAATCAGTTATATTGACATAGATAATTAATTACCTCTTGTACCACTTCTTATTTTTGAATATCATCAAAAGAATCAAAATAATCCTTTACATCATCAAATTGCTTTCTTTTTAAAGTTTTCATAGTCTTGTTTAAATGACTCATAGGCTTGAAAGAAGCAATATCAATAGGAATATTTTGTTTAGGGATTTCCCTTACTTGTTTCTAGGTTTCCTACCAGTTTCCTTCAGTTTCTTCTTATCTTCCTCGGACTCTGTTTCCTCGGATTCTTCTTGTAAGATAAGATGGTTTCCTCTCTTCCTAGTGGTAGTTGAATTCTTTGCATACACTTTTGGTTCTAGTTCTTTCTTGGTTTGAGCACTCCTTGTTACTCTTGTATCAATTGATAGTAAAACTACTTGATCATCTTTCTTCTTTTTCTCCTTTACATCACTGGGTTGTTCTTGTGCAATTCTTTCTTGATATGTACCCAGTCTCTTTTTCTTGGTGTCCTTAGGTGATGCCAGGAGGTTGTTGGCATAACCGGCCAACAAGTCATAATTGACTTCATAAATCATTTGCTCCATCTCTTCTTGTCTAGGTTCTACAGCCTCCATTAGATAGAAATCGGTGGTCACTATGAAACAAATGTCATTTTCAAAATGTTTGACCACTTTATTTGATAACCTCATTCCCATACTCATTTTCTTCTAAAATTCATTGAAATAATTGATCATAACAATTGGAAATGTATTCTTAACCACCTTTATACAATTTTTAATTTGAGCAGAAATAGGTGTATCATTTGACCATTGGATATCTCCAATACTAGGATTAAAGTTCTTAAAATAGAAAAACAAACCAATCAAAAGTTTCCCAAACTTGAACTTCTGATTGTTGTCCTTCTTGATTGATTCCAGATTCAACATTAACTGACTCCGCATTGCCTCACATAGATCATAATCTGCATTTTCCTTTATCATCTGGTAGGCAACATGTACGACAGCTGATGGCACACTGTTCATTTGGCTAGAATGAAATATCTGGTAACCGATAAACATTGTAGCATATTTTACTCCTTCATCTTCAATTTCATTGACACATATTGCATGACCATCACAAGTGGTCTTTGTCAATTGCATAACAATATTCTGTGAAATTTTTCTCAACTTGGGAACTTCGTCAGTTTGGCACAATTTGGTCACAACATGAATGGCCTCCTTGGTAATAGTATGTGACCTATCTAAATACATGTTTCCTCCATGAATGCAGCTGAAAATGATTCTGATGTGATCTTCCTCAAATTCCTCAAGAAAATAAACCGCACTGTGAAAACCTTTCTCATGAACCTTAATGTACTTGGGTTTAATCTTTTCGTTCTTGTTGCACATAGATTTCAGCTGGGAATAGATTGCCAATGAACCTAAATCTTCAATCTTGTAATCTATATAACTGGAAAAATCTCCTTTAACAAAAACTCTTTGGGGTACCTGCGATAATGCATTGTATGATTCTATCTTGTCCAACTCCATTGATTCAATGGCTTCAGCAGTGATGAAAATACTATTTGATGGTGTAGATGATGATGCCATTCCAAAAAAATTTGATTCGAGAGAGAGGAGATTGACCAAATTCCTTGTTTCCTTTGCGCTGCTAGGGTTTTTGCCAATTCATGTTTCTCCAGTTATTATAATTTCTTTTCCAATCATCAACATGTATTGTACTCATATGAGGTGCTGGGATGTTTGCTCCATACCTACATTCAACTAATCTATCCCATACATATTGCATGAATAATAGTAACCTTCAAATCTCCTAGACACATTTCTAGTGTTAGGTCTATAATCGGTATTTTCCTCAGATTTGCCTCTACACACATTTGCAATGTGTCCTTATTTATGACAATTAAAATAAATAAGTTTGTAAGATTTCTTACTATTAAGTTTCTAAACTTTAGGTACTAATTTATCTTCATGCAAGTTGACATTTGTACTGAAAGGTTCACCTTTTTCAAATGTAGAATAGCCCAACCCGGTTGTGTTTTTGTTCATCCTTTGAGATTGTATCTTCTCATTAAGAATTGAAGAATTCTTATTAAATTTTTCAAGCTTCTCATTATCCTTAGCAATTTCCTTTGTAAGATATTCATTCCTTTTCATTAGGGTCTCTCTAAGAGTCATAACCATATCTAGATCTTCTTGTATGCCTTCTTTTTCTTCCTTTTCCTCATGCAAATAAGCATGCAAGGTACCGACTTCCTGATTCAACTTGAAGATTTATTGCTCCTTATCTTTGATTTGGTCTTTAGCACTTCTCCTATTTTCCAACTCTTGACTCATTCTAATGGTTAAGCTTCTCATTCTTTTCTCAAATTTGACTTTTCTTTATTCAGTTTTTCTACTTCATGGGCCAATGCATCCACATTAGCTTCATTTGATGAACTATTTTTAGATATTTTCATTAGTTGCTCTACCAATTCTCTTATCTTTTCTTGTGAAGCCTTGTATTTCACCTTGAGCTCATCAAAGGCATGTTCAATCTCTGCAAGTCGGTGTGAGAGTTCTCTATAACTCATTTCCCCCATGATGGCTTTACAGTTTTCTTCCAAGAAGTTAATCCTCAAGGAAGTCTAGCTCTGATAATAATTGATAAATTTATAAAGCACCGAGACAGGGGAGGGGGGGGGGGGGTGAATCAGTGAAATAAAAAACAATAACACTTTAATTGCAGACTGGTAAAAACATTTAACCAATTTACCAATGAATTTTCATATAATCCAAAGTGTTATAAAATTATTTACCACAAGAAAAGCATTCACCATAACACAAAGATTTATACATGGAAAACCCAACTAGGAAAAATCACGGTGAGATGGAACTCACAAGTTAACTATCTACAATATAGATAACTGACCGATTAAGGTCTACAAATGCTCTGTTAGGAGCAACTCCTAGTAGAGATCTCAAGCCCTGTAAGGAGCTACACCTGGTTAAAGGTAACCTTAGTGGAGGATTTAGATTTTAATGAATCACCTTGTTAGAGGATTTATACAAAGAAGGTTGTTAGAGCTTACCCGATTAAGGGATTTTACTATTGTAGTGGTTAGAGAACAACAGTTGGATTGATCTAAGAATAGAACCTTCTGCTAGTTTAGATCCTTTTGTATGCATACATTAATATATCACCAACATACTCTGCAACTCATATCACAACTCGTATCTTCTATATGAAATAACTCATCACAATGTCTGTTTATAAATATTAGATTTCATGTTGGCTCTTGAACATTGGCATAATTTCCTAGGTTCAATGAATCAAGACAATCTTGTTTACCATGACACAAATCTCTGCCATAGTGTCGATCGATGGTTACACATCACAGTCAGTGATAACTCATCACATAAACTAGGAAAATTGGTTAGAACACGGATACTGGTTCAGTGTTGACCACTTCACATAAAATATTAACTCTCAGACTGATTTACTTTAAATCCATACTGGGTGATTGTCTCCACACTCCTCCTTGACTATATCTGCTACATCTCAAAATAGGTAACTGTGGAACTGATCAAAACCAATTGACTTATCTACATATACCAATTATCTACATCTTCATACAAGTTAGACTTCCACTATACATATAGTACTGGTTAACAACATAATGACTCAAATATACCAGTTTATCTTTACTAAGATGACTATGATAATAAAAAATATATGTGCCATCAATAACAACACTTGAAGTCATCAAATACAAAAATCATCATCAAGCCAACAGATCCTAGAATAATGGTAAAAAAGAATAATAAACAGAGAAAGCCTTATCCCTAAAGGCCGCAAACACTAAAAGCAAATGGCCTGGGATAAGGAAGCGAAGGAAATACAAAGGAAAGCTTGTCCTGAGGGTCTAAGAGGAGCCTCATTTGAGGCTCCGGGGTAAAAAGATCAAAGAAAAGAAAAGAAAAATGATTATCTTGCAGGAGGAAGCAAAGGCATCAAAGGCATCAAAGACCCCATGGGATAAGGAAACATGAGTAAATCAAAGAAACTCTTATCCCAGGAGAGGAAACAAAGACACAAGTGGTCTCGCGAGATAGAAAAAGCAAAGAAAATTTTTTATCCCACGAGGTTAAAAGGGACCCGTAGTGATGCCGCAAGGTAAAATACAAGGCTGATTGATGGTCGAACACAGTGAAGGAAGTGTGGACCCGAGCTGCCACGTTACCTACCCACAATCATTGGATCTTTATAAAGCCCGATCCAATGATGATGTTTTAATCTTTGATTGGGCTTTTGAGCACACTTACATGGTGAGATCTCGCACATCCATCTGCACGTGAGATCTCAAATCAATGGCCTATTTTAAAATTCACAATGGCCTTTAAGTTTTGAATACTCTATGTGGGGTGGTTGTCGATCCGATGATCGAAATAATTCTTCACTTAATCGGTGCCCAATTTTTTCCCTAACCTCACACCAACCACCTGATTTCGATGCCATAACTCTAGACATGACACTTGGAGCCAATTTTTTTACACCACCCATTCTTTTTGAACGCAGTTTAAAGACTTTTAGGCCTAGAGATGCCATCTAGTACACAAAGACGCATCCAGATGTAGTCTTTTCCCTGATTTGCGAGTATTTTATTTCTCCAAAGACAACGGACTAGCTTACAGAACCAACACAACATGCCATCAGATCTCAAATATGATCTCTCCCTCTCCTCTAATATGTTTTGTAACCTAACCTAGGTGAGGTTAGGGTTTTCTAAAATGTAATCATTTGAGTTATGTTTGAACTATAAAGACAATTTTGTAACATTTTGTTATGATTTCTCCCTTCTTTTCTCATGCATAATTCTTATCTCTCTCAACATCTGTAAATTTGCCTTGCCTTTTCATCAATGAAATTAGTCGTCTTGCCTCTATTCTCTTTCTTGTAATTTGTGTAAGTGGTTTACCTTCTTGCTTGAATGTTTTTTCTAATTTGTTTTTTTAGTTGTAGGTATCTGTGTTGTTTCCAACCTTTACTTTGCATCTTGGGTGAGTGATTAGGATAGAATATTCTGCATATCTAGAGTAGTATCATTAATGTTTTATGCAGCTATACAAAGGGGTGGATCATTATTTTAGTCTAGGTACAAACCCTTTTCCCTTCTTTCCTGCAAGCCTACTCTTTCTCCCTTTTCCCTGTCAAATCATAGGTTAGTTTTATTAGTGTTGGGTTGGTTCAACACTTGTTCTTATATTGAAGAGGAAGTAAGCCTTCTCTAAAGATTCAACCTCACACAATGCAAAATCTCACACTTGCGAGGTTGATTCAATGTTTCACAAGGTTGGTGGTCAAGCCTGATCACCAAGGGTGAAAACTTTTGTGATAACAGTTTTTGGCATGCCTGGTAAGATTGTTGGACTTTTAGTTCATAGATGGTCATTTGAGTACAAACTCTTAGTCATTGATCATATTTGTTTTTGCTAAGATTTTAGTGCTTCCCTTAGAAATCCAAGCACTTGGTGACTCGACACAGAACAAATCTACTGGTTAAGCAGTTCAGTGCTCTAATCACCTAAACACTTGGTGTTCTTTTTGGTACCTTTCCTTTGGAGGCAATCACATTAGCACCTAGTGACTCTAAGGATCAAATAAAGGCTCTTGTTCAGGGCCAACATTCATTTCACATCAAATAGTCAAACATGAGCTCCTTCTAGAGGTATTTTTCTCTGATAATATGAACTTTCAGATTCTAGAAGTAGAGGGAGTAGAATAAAATCATGGTTATCCCTAGAATGCATGCTTTTATCAACTTTAATGGTGGTAGCCCCTTAGCTCTAGCCCAAAAGAGCAACATCCATGTTGCAGCCTTTAAGGTTGTACCATTTTTTACTAGGGAGACCTCTATCACCCCAATTGAGCATATCCAAGATGTAGCAAGTAGCTGCTTTGTCTTTTACATCACATAGAATAACATAGTAGTGAGGCTTCTTGCCTCTTCTTTCAAGGGAAAAGCCCTACAGTGGTGTAGGGGTCTTCCCTCTAGTTCAATCCATAGCTGGGATGAGCCAGAGAAGAAATTGTGCAAGGAGTTTGAAGACAAAAGTGATCCCTTGTCACTAGTTGAACAACTAGCAACCATAAAGAAAGCCCCTTATGAATTTATGGTATATTTTAATTACAAGATCCAGAAGACTTGGGATAGGATCCCTGCTTTGGTTAGGCCATCTGCTAATTGTCTATTTTTATACTTCCTAAGGGATATAAATAGTGACATAGTTGTGATGATACAGTCATTAGGAGGGGATAACCTTCCAGAGGCTTATGATACTGCCATCAAGGAAGAAAGGTATTTAATTCAAGAAGGGAAGCTTCCTCCTAGTTCTTCAATGCCCTTACTCCCAATGGATCCTTTAGTTCAAGAACTTGTACCTGCACCTCCTCCACCTTTAGAGATTAAGGGGCATAACAATGAGTTGGTTTTAGTCACGAGGCAACAATCTCAAGATAACATGCCTTATCAACAACAAAGTCAAGGATATCAGTGTTAGAGCAATCTTGCTCAAGGGTAGAATTGGAGTAATCATGTTTCTCAAGCCACTTGCAAAAATGATAGTACCCCTCAAGCCTTATTTCCATAGAGATATTTTGTCTTTTCAAACTTGCAGGAGGATGGGGAAGAGGATGTTCCTACGAGGAGGCTGCCACATAAGTTTTAGCAAGCTAATGTTGAGGTGGCCATAAATAATTTTCCTTTTGCAACACATAACATGACAAAGGTTTCTTTCCAAGAGCCTAAGGTTGCTACAGTTTGTCACCAAGAAGAAGAAAGAATAGAAACAAAGAGACAATCTGAAGATTCTAAGTCTTCATGTGAAGTGCTTTATGAGCTTGAGATATGTGCTGATGAGCTAGATATCAGCACATGTGACTATGATGTATGTTGGTTCTCCCCTATCCCTGAATGTAATGATGTTGAATATGAAGCCTTCATCCAAGTTGAATATGTCTCTTTTATAATGAGGGATGAGGTGCCTCAGCTTGAGTGTTTCCCTTGGGACTAGCATAACAAGTTAGATAGTGTTGAGTAGCAACATGTTGATCATGCAGATAGTCTCTTGGTTGCTCAGCCTAACATTGTACCTAAGCTTCAAAGTTTCCAATTTGATATGCCTAAGGAGTCTCCTCATTTAGATCAAGAAAAATATATGGTACACTTATCATCATCATATGAGTTTGAGGCCTTTTCCTTGGGTTGCGACTCATACCAGGAGCAGGATAGTTGTGATAGCAATGACTCTCCCTTGTGTGAAGAGATTTCTTCTTCTTCTACCAGGGTTAATTCTTCTGATATTGGCCCCCTCCTTGAATCTTACCTTGATGGTGAGTGTGCATTTGATGTGCCTTCATGTGCTTTAGATGCTTATTTTATGTGGATTCCCTATAGCAGCAAGGTAAATGGTGAGTTTTTTTTTTCACTGCATCAGCAACATGTATGTTCTATTGTATGCATGCAAGATACGACAATTGTTGCAGTTGGCTGGTGACTGCAACCATTATGGAAGGGAGATCAACTCCTTCAAAAGGATCATTTTTTACAAAGGTAAAAGCTTTCATTCGCCTCTTATTATAACAATGTAAATATTAGTTAGATTTTCCTAGCTTTCCAAGAAGTGCACACATATAGGCTATTCTCCAGAATGGCAAAATTTTGACATTTTTGCAGGGGTGGAGATTTCTTTTGCTTTAGGTTTTGACTCTGGACCCAATGAACTTCATAAGGCTATTGATCAATGTGCCAAGCAGGCTTGCCACCCCCTCTGATTCACCATAAATGTTAGCAATTTTTGTGCCAACTATTGTCATGAAGGATTGCACCCATGATGCTAAGTGCAAAACCAAGCAATCCTATGAAACATGGAAACACCTTCGAGCCTATGGGTTGCTCAAAGTGAAAGTGAATCTCTGGGTTATGGGATGGCTTCCCTTGAATCCCTCCTAAAAACTAAATTAAGGATGTGGAAAAGATAGAAGAAATCTAAAAATAGTATAATATGAAAATAAACTAGGTGGTGATACACCAAAGATTATAATGATAACAACCTAAAAATCACAAAAATGTGACAGAACTTTGCCCACACAAAGTAATTTTATTCTTTAACCACATAAACATTTCTCAGGAAGGCTACGAAAATCATAGACTTGGCAGGAAAACTAGTTCCATGACCAAATCAACAATTACGTCTTCTACACAACGTAAAACCTATGATTATATTAAAAGAAAGGATCCATGCCCATGAAAGAAACTAAAATTTAAAGGTTTTTGGATCAAAACACAATAAATCTCTTTCAAATCTGCAAAATGAACATGCACAATTACGAAGGCAAACTCATGAAACTCTGTAATATCAAAGGAAATCTGCAATATAAAATTGAAAATAAATTGAAGTGTTGAGATACAATACTTTTCTGCAAAAATGAGTATGCAAAAACGAAAGAACTAGGGGGAAAAAGAAGGAGAATAGAAGAATATATAGATATCATGAAGAATATCTCCTCAGAAACCCTAAAAATGAAAAAATGCATGAAAAAAAGCTTTGAGTGAATTTGTCCAAAATAGCCTAAAATACTCATGCCTAATTCTGCCAAAAATAGCCTCATATGTTCAAAATAGGACCCCAACTGATGCTGCATGAAAAAGACCCCCTGTGCTAAAATAGAATTGTCAATCTGCTACCAAAAATAGATCCATTCAAAAAGAAAAACTCATTGTCCCAAAATCTGCACATTCACTAATAAAAATAGCTCTCGACTGAGAAGAAACCCTTTCTTATTGGAAATCCGCAAGTCATATGTGCCTGCTAATAATAGGTGATGGACTTAAAAAATCAGTCTCTCTACTAAAACTCCATGACAACTACCACCTCAGTTATTTTATTTGTGAAAATAGAAGTTATTTGAAATAAAGATTGAAATAATCTTTATATTTCCCTTCTCCCTTTTTACTTCTATAATTATAAATAAAATAAAAATAAAATTATTATTATAGTTAATATATTAATAATGGTATGTATGCTTTTATTTTATTAACTACCATTATTAATATACTAATTATAATAATAAAAATAACATGACACAAACTCTTAAAAGACTTTAGGGTTTTTTTAAGCCACCCACAACTATTACATTACATGCATGATTTTTCTTTTCATAAAACAAAATAAAGAAATAAAGCCATGTAGGGAGACATTAGAGAATAATTCACAGAAAGAGAGCTCAAATGAAAACCTAAATCATTATTTGCATTTTCTCTACCAGTGTGCATGCTCTATGCGGTTCGGACTAGGGAATGAGCAGGGCTCTTACTGCATGAATTTGAACTAGAACTAAGCATTACTAGCCCTCCTCTGCATGAACTAGCATAGGTATGGGCTTATTTCTCTATAAACTCTTCTTTTTCACACTTTCATTTAAGGTTTATGCATGAAATGTATGCATTAGGGTTTTTACTAGAAAGCTTTCGTACGTGCATTCTTCTAGGAAGAGTTTGGACTGTAGTTGGGAGTGAAGGTATCTTTGAGGATTTTTGCACAATCTCTACATGGTATGCATGATTTTCTGTCAGATATTTCACTTTGTACATGTTATTATCCTTATTTCACTATTATAATGTTGTTTTCGGAAGAAGAACACGTCTGTATTTTTGGGGGGTTTTTTGCAGAAAACTCTTCCATGCATTTTTCAAGTTTCTTACATGCATTTTCCGGAAAAGATTTTTCTCCTTGCTACTTTGTAGTAGTGGTGATTGTATTTTATGGCAGCTCTGAGCTTTTATGATTATTCTTGGTGCATACATTTCATCAACTATGAATATCTTGCATACCTAGGATTTTGCTTGATTGCAATATCTCCTTTTGAACAATGATCATATTATAGTGTATTATTTGGGGTTTCATCAAAACCCTAGGTATGCATGGTGTCATTAGTTCTTCGGATTGCTATAATACCTATATGGTTTGATGTTCATGATATGAAACATGAGAAAATGATGTTGGTGAATGGTTTTGATTGTAACTCCTTGCTATACATATAATCTTTGTATAATGTATCTATGAATGTACTATCCAATTTGACCTCTAGGGTTTTGTGTAGTCTTTATCTTCAGGACCTTTGACTATTCTATCAATAAAAACCCTCTGACTATAAAGTTATTTTGAGGTAAGGGTTTCTATGGATGGTTGATAGATATCTTTAATTTTTGTTCATAACTATGTATCACTGAAGAACTAGATTGCTACCATGCATATATGGTTCTTGTTGTTTGACAGTGATTCATCATCTATATTTATAGTGTTGCTATAACCTATTCTTTATACCTTCTGTGAGCTTCTCTTGAAGGCTCTTGAGCATAGCCAATGACTACACACTATTTTTTTTTTTTTTTGCCATGGTGAATATATTAGACTGAGACAGTCATGTTGTTTCTATCTTAGCTATTCTTAAGAAATTTAAACCGCATCCTCCACATGTCTATTTTGGACTATATCCAGGAATCTTTTTAACTATAATTGTATTGCTATCGTTCAGAAATAGTTATTGCTTTGTGTGGAGACAAAAATTTATCACAACCCTAATCCCTTTTACATAACTGTACTTAAATTTTATCATTGGTGGTGGTTACACTTGTGACTATTGCTCTGACAGTGTTCATTGCTTAATGATATGGTCAATTCTCTATTAGTGTTTGCTCTAAGATATCCTTTATGATATGAGTCACTGTCAAGTTTATCTTTTATCTTTGCAAGGATACCATGCCATTGTTTTGATATTGCTCTTTTAGGGTTTGTAATGATGCTACAACAGTATCACTATTTGTCAAGTATTCACTAGTTTTACTTGGCAAGCATATCTTAGTTGTCCTTTGAAATACTGACTCACTATATTTTATTTTTTTATTTTTTTGTGTGTTTATGGGCTTCTTTGTGGAAATTTGTGCTTTTGACAGTGATACTATATTCTTAGGTACTATTGATGAAGGTCTGCCACTGTTGCTCTTCTCCTTCTTAGGTCTATTAATTGCATAGTGTACTCCTTCATCCATCTTTTACTCCTTTGAACTCAACCTCAAACTGATGGATGATTTACTCAACTATTTCCCAATTCTCATAAACTTGATAGTAGTTAATCTTAGATGTATTTCAAAATTGTTATTATATATTGACCACTCTCCATTCATAGTTTAGTCCTTGTTTATGATGTACCCTTAAAGGTGGTTGGAGCTTGAGAATAACACGACTTTCTCATGAGTGAATTTATTTGTGTAGGGTCTTTAAAAATACTGCATTGAAGTCTTTTGTTGTCTTTGTATTTTCATCTTCTAGTGGCTATCTTCTTATGTTGCACTTACATAGGAAAATGTTCTTGAATTGCTCACATATTGGGCTAATGATTATTATAGTCACATGACTACCCAAATGATGAATCATGCCATTAAAATTGCCTCTTAAGGATTTTCCATGCTTTTCATTGTCATCGTTATTCCTCGAACACTGTATCATTGCTTGGTTTCTATCAATTCTTCTATGGCTGCAAATATATAAATGTTTGTATTTTATGCTTGGGATTTCATCATTGTTGTTCCAAGGTATCATAGAGTTGCTGTTCTAGTACTTCCTAATATTTGTCTTATGCATCACATACATCTAAAATTCTTTGGGATTCAACCTTGCATAACATAGGTTTCACAACCTGTCATTGTTGCTAGTGTTCAGAGTACTGGCACTGCATACATTATTGCATTTTTCTGCACTATAATTGTTTTTAAAATCTCTGTCTATGTATCATAATTGTCCTTATGAAGTATTGCCTTTTACTAGTACAAGGCTGCAAGGAACTAAAGATATTGTCATAGACTCTTACCAAGCTTCTGTTTATTAATGAATTCCTTCTGGTGACACTTGTCTCAAATGGTTTTTCTTTTTCCTTTAGTCTATTGCTATGACATGTAAAAATATAAAACTCCCTTGATTTATGATGCAAATATTTAATATCTCTTGCCTATGATGAATTATGATGCCTCTTTCAACTTTAAATTTATTATTCTTAAGCACATCACTATCTTTATCCTAAAGATCACTATTATGACCATCTTCAAGTGTATAGGTGCATTTACTACTTCCTATTCACTATTTTGTTTATATTGCCCTATTTTAGCAATCTTTGTACTTTGTTGGCATCCTAGTTGTTAAGAACCTTATGAGATTGATAAAACCTTACTATTTTTCCTCATGTCTCTAGTTTCTATTATTCCCTTTCCTATCTGTTATTCATAGGCTTAATCCTTGTTTTCATGATAATGATGATCACTATGATGACATGCAACTATGTCAATCATTGACTATGTACTTCCACACATATCTCTCAGTATTATGGGTTATCCATTGTCATTTGACATGCGTTGTGACTTTATTTGACATTTATCATTACGAATACACTTCACTCATAACTATGTAATATGTCACTATATTAGCCTGGCTCATCATTAAGTATCTAATAACAGTGATATGGTTTTGACTGCATCTTTTATATAAATAAGGTTTTCATAGACTCACTATTACTTATTGATGCACTGACTTCTATAGGTCTTTAATACACTTAAATTCTTGATTTGTATAATCAGTATTATATCCTTTGGGACTATGACATGTGCTCTATCTTTTCACTTTAATTGAGATGCAACATAACCCCTGTTCATAGCTTCTTTAACTATCTCTGAAGTGGACTTAAGACTGTATTATGCTATAGAATAGTATTCTCTATCATGTAAATCAGATACCAGTCAACTTGATAGCTTGTAAATGGTTAGTTGTTGAGGTTGCAATGCTGGCATAGGACAACCATCATATATTGTTTCCTTGAATTGTCTTATCCTTGCTCATTGATTGCTATTCTTTTCACTATTTATGGAGATTGACCTTAATCATTTCATGGCTGCTACAAGTTATGACGGTCTTGTTCCATGATGGACTACAACCCTTTTACTAATCTTTTGGTGTGCTATTATTTATGTTTGTCAAAGAATACTTTTGCTATTATCTATTCCTGTCAAATGCTAGCTGTGTATTTCGGAATGTGTATTTGAAAATAAGAACCTACTGTCACAACATTGTCTCATAGTTTGCTTCTTTTGTGTCATGTCTTTGATTTTCCTTCCAAATAATGTTGTCATTGTATTATTTTGTTCATGAATTAGTTCATGCATCCTTTGTCCCTTTGTAGCAATAAAGTCATGGAGACTTTTATGATTGTGTAGTCATAGTCCTTTCTATAGTTGATCCCTGATGAATGATTTTCTTTTTTGCTTATTGAACATGAACTCATAATTTTTGTTTTTTTTGAGACCTTTCATACTCTTTTTTTTTCACATAATGACTCTAATAATCTATTGAGCATGCAATGCAGTTCTATTCACTGTTGTATTTGTTGTTATTGAATGACAACTTTTACTATCATTGAGTGACAATACATGGGACTTTGGAGACAATTGTTTTCCTTTTTAGTAGTTGATTAGTATCACCCTATGAGTAGTGACATGTATACTGAGCTCAACCTCTTCGGGAGCTCATTTTAACCCACATACATGATATTTCTAAAATGAAAACATGTATCTGTACATGAAACAAACAAGTTAGATAAAACATGGTTCTCATTGATATCTCATGGCATCTTTTTGCATTGATCTACTATGTTCTAGATCTGATATAGCAATGTAGGCATACTAGGAGGAACATAGTGTAAGTAAGAGTGAAAGGAATAACCCGAAGCTCTAACCAAATCTTATCTTCCTCTCTATTTCAAGTCATCTCATGGAGCGGAAAGTGGGATGCTTGGACCAATGAAGCTGACCAAAAGAAATTCTTCAGAACTCATCAACCTATTCAGGAAATGATGGCTTCTTTCTTTCCCTTCTTCCTACATTCTTATGTTCCCTTTGTGTTTGCATTTCTATGATCAGCGTGATCTTTTCTCAGCTATTCCCACAACTTGTGTGGGATCTTGTAGACAGTTTGTTCTTTATAAATAAAAATCTATTGCATGCAGATGTTTTATCCATGTATATCTATCTTAATTTAAAAATTATATATTCGAATAAGATACTTGTATGGCATACATATTTATTTAATAAAGATAGGAAACTTTTGGAAAGATTTTGTGTACCTTTTTCTACAATACATAAGACCTGTTATAGGTCACCAAAAAATTTAGGTGTGATCAAATTTTGGTAGCCTTTTTGGCAACCTCTTAGGAGTGTTTCTCTGCTAAATAGTAGAATCCAATAGCCTAGCATACCCATTGGGCGTTGAGTCAATTCTTCCCTCTTCAAAATCTGAAACTGAATCTCAGCACACTAAACAAAACTAAAAAAGAAACTATAAAGGCTTTGCATATAGCTGAGCCTCCAAACTGTGCAATCTGCACTTATGGAAAAATGTAGCAAAACTAAACTAAAAGGAAAAATGAAAATAGCAATGTGTTGGTAGAACTTATTGAGCTGAAAACTTAAAATAAACACGCAAAAACTAGAAAACTGAAACTGTAGAGTGTTGGACAACACTTTTTGAAATCAAATTACTACAACTCGGCTTATAGCTAGGCCTGGCAAACAATTGAAAATAAAACTACAACTACTCTACTATGTACATATGCAAACTGTTAGAACTCAATAGCACAATTTGAGGTGAATCCCATTGACAGGGATTGGCAACACCTTCCCATCAAATTTAGCAAGCTGGAATGCATTATTCTCTTTGCATATAGTGATAACATATGGGCCATCACACATGGCATCAAACTTGGTAGACCTACTAGGTTTGTTCTTTAAATCATCCCACTTGAAAACAAGATCACCTTGATTAAATATACATGGTACAACTTTTCTATCAAAGGTTATCGTCATTTGAGCATGGTAAATTTCTAATTTTTTGTATGCTTCCTTGTGAGTTTCTTCTAACTCCATAAGTTGAGCAAGCCTAATCTGCATTGGTTGCTCTTCAAGTGATTCAAGCTCTCTTACATAATTTAAAGTTGGCAATTCAACTAAAATAGGTAACTTGACTTATTTGCCATAAGTTAAAACATAAGGAGTATTACCTGTTGATCTTTTTGGTGTAATCCTATCATCCCAAAGGGCTAACTTGAGCTTTTCATGCCAAGTTCTCTAACTCTCAACAATGGTCTTCTTAATGATGTTGATCAAGTTTTTATTAGTTGATTCGACCTGTCCATTACCTTGAGGGTAATAATTGGATGAAGTGTTCAAATAAATATTATTCTTACTTACCAATTTGAAACTCGAAGACCAATGAAAGCTAAAGCATTATAGAAAATGATTGATTGTGGGGTTCCAAACCTAGACACCAAGTCTTGATAAAAATTTAGGATAAAAGTTTCATTAGCTTCTTTCAATGGCACTGCTTCTGTCCACTATGTGAAATAATCAGTTGCTCTAAGAATCCACTTGTGACCTGCACTAGAAGGTGGATTAATAGGTCCTATAAATCAAGCCCCCACTTTGTAAAGGGTTGCTCAACTTCAATTGGTTGAAAAGGCAAGACTGCAAGCCTTTGTTTGCTTGAAAACAATGAACATTTTTCATACTTTCTCACCCATGAGTGAGCATACTTAAACAATTCAGGCCAATAACAACTAGCTCTCATAATTTTCAAAGCTGTCATTCTTGCTGCAAAGTGACCACCTATAGGTCCTTCATGAAATTCTTTCAGAACTCTTTCCATCTGATCTAGTTCTATTCATCTTAACAAAACACTATTATGTCTTGTAGCCTCAAATACCTTCATTTTGACCTATTTAAACCTTTTAGACAGACACCTGTTTGCAGATAATGAGCAATCTGCTGATTCCAAGTGGCTGGTACAACTAGGACAATGGGTTGTTCTTCATTATTTAGCACTATTTCAACTTGTAGATCCTCTTCTTTATTGTTATCTACATTTCCAACAAGTTTTTCACATAAACCCTTACCTCTAACTAGCTTGGTTACCTTGATTGAGATGTCATATTCCATTTCCTTAGTAATCCAACCTTCCCTTTTGTCATTTATGTCCTTGTTGAGCAAAAAATTCTTTACTATAGGATGAGAAACCATAAGCTCAATCTTATTGTTAGAGAGCATGTGCCTGAATTTCTTAAGGCTTCTTATTACTACTAACACATGCTTTTCTACGAATGAGTACCTATTCTCATAATCACGCAAAATCTGACTAAAGAAAACACTAGGTTGTTCTGAGCCTTTATCATTTTGTTGATATACCATTGCAGAAATGGTATCCTAACTCCCAAAAGCATATAGAATGAAATCTTTCTTAAAATTAGGATTAATGAGAGTAGGGGTTGCTGCAATTGCCTCTTTAATTTCTTCAAAACTACTCTTACCTTCCTTATACCACTAAGAAGGAATATTTTTCTTATGCATGGTTATAAGTGGCTTCATTAATGCTGCAATATATAAACCTTCTGATAAAGTTAATCCTATCTATGGAACTCTGGAGTCCCTTCTTATGTGTTGGTAATGGAAATGCAAGTATGGTTGTGATCCTCTCAGGGTCTAATGAAATCCCATGCTTTGAAATAATATATCCCAATAATTTGCCTTCATGAGCAACAAATATGCTCTTCTTGGGTTTCAATGAAACTCCATATTCCCTACATCTCTCAAATACCTACCTGAGATGGTCAAGATGTTTATTATCCTTTTTAGAAAAAATAGTTACATCATCTAGGTAAACCAAAACAAACTTGTTGATCAGGCCTTGAAATGCCATGTCCATTGCACACTGAAATGTTGCCCCTGCATTGGTCAGTCCAAATGGCATTTTATTATAAGCCATTGTACCCCTTGGTGGTAAATGTTGTTTTGTATTGATCTTCTTCTTTGACTAGAATTTGGTTATATCCTAAATAACCATCAAATAATGAGAATCTATCTGAACCTGATACAACCTACAAAATTTGCTCCATTGAGGGCAGTGGATAATGATCTTTCAAGGAGGCCCTGTTTAAGTCTCTAAAATCAACACACAGTCTCGGTTCACTATTCTTCTTCCTAACATGAACTATATTGGACACCTTGGATGTGTGTTTGATTGGAAATATAATATTTCCTTCAATCAACTTATTCAACTCTGTCTTCATAAAATGTTCTAATTTTGGATTAGGAAGCCTTTGTTTCTGCCTAACTAGTTTTACATTATCTACCAGCTCTATGGTATGCTGAGCTAAATGAGGATCAAATCCTTTCAAATATTCATGCCTCCATGCAAAAATGTCATTGAATTCTTGGTCAAGTAATACGAAAGCATGCTTTTCTTCAGGGGTACATACCTTACCAATTTTCAGTAGATTGTCCTTGAATATTTCAATGGGCTGATAATGTTCTTCTTTCACAAACATGTTGCCTTTTTCCTTTCTGACTTGATCATATGTATTAAAAATAGATTCAAGGGTTACCAAACCCTTAGGCATCTTGTTAGTTTTTAGTTGGAGAAATTGATTTTCATATTGTTCATTGAACTTACGCTGATTTTTGGTAGAAAATTCATCTTCTTCAATTAGGAAATTAGCAATCTACTCACGTGATTCAAAAACCTACCAATTAACAGTGTTATCGGGAAATGAGGGTATTACGAAAACTTTAACATATTGTTGTCTATCAATATTTTCTATCTCTTTTGGAATATCAAACTGAGCTCCTAAGGTAGCAAGCCTATCTGCTTCTTTATTTTGACTTCTAGGTATGGACATCAGATTAAATGCATCAAAATCTTCAATTAAATCCTAAATTCTATGCTTGTACATCTTCAAAACATCATTTTTGGTGACATGGATATTTCTAACTTGGTTAACAACTAGTTCACTATCACCAAAAACTTGTAAACACTTAACTTTTTCCTACCTAGCCCATTCTAAGTCATGTGCTAATGATTCATACTCTTTTGTATTATTTGTACAACTAAAAGAAAATATGAAAGCAGTGTAATATTTCATACCTTTGGGTGAAACTAGCATAACACCACCTCTAGAACCATTTTTACCTCTTAAACCATCAAAATAGAGCCGTCAAACCTAATTTTTCTACTGTTCTGACTGCTAGTCCAGCAGAATACCCTCTTTTTCAAGATTAGGAATAACAACATCCTCCTCATGAATCATATAAACCCCAAGAATCTATTTCATCCATATCGATGAAAGGATCTTCTGCAATATTTTGGGTTGTCCACTCATCCAAATTGACATTAGGTATGCCTTGAATAGGTGTATATGGATCTTGGATAGGTGGTAACTCCTCATGGTCTCTGATAGAAAGATCTACATTTATAAGACTTGGGGTGTATGGTTCTAAGTGGCAAGTAGCTTGAGGTTCCGATTTAATGGTCACCTTAGTACCATATTGGGTTCTGAAAAATAAGTGTGACCAATCAACAAAAAGGTATCCTCCTAATTTTTCTGTGAAATCTTTAGATAGGCAAATAGAAAAGTGTGGAGGTAAGTTAGCTATATACATGTCCTGAGGTATTACAAAATTAGGACAAGCATGCAAGGTCAAACAAAGATCTTTGACTAGTCCAACTAACTTAACTATTGTTCCATCTAACTGTACAACTCCTCTAGAAACATGCTCATAAAATAGACCAAGTTTATTTGCAAGGTCTTTGGGAATGATTGAACTACTGACTCCTGAGTCTATCAAGCAATTGTGGACTAGATGGTTACCAATTATCAATGTTACAAAAAATGGAGGAGGCTTTGGTGTTTGGATTGGCTGATTATTCTTAACTAGGATATCATTAGCTAATGTAACTCTGGGCTAATTTTTCTGAGGCTCATTAATCAAGGAAAGATTATCTAATTTGTCTCTCAACTGTTCCTTTTGTCCAAGAATTTGTAATGCATCAATCATTGTTATGGAAATAGTGGTTTTTGCCATAGATTCAACAATATTTAATGGAACACCACTAACCTTTTGCTATACTTTTGGAACAACAAGCTCTGGCTGAGTTGGCTTTGAATGAGATTGATCTTTCTATTGTTCTTTAAGTGCTACAGGTTGTCCTCTTGGTAAAATTTGCACATTCTGGATAGGTGGAGGTGTCCTAATAGCTTGCTGACTTGTAGAAACTTGTTGTTTTCCTTTATCTGGCTACTGTCTATTATTTACAACTTGTTGTTGATGATTTGGAGCTTGTTGTCCAATGTCAATAGAATGCTTCTTTTGACCTTGTATTAGTTGGAACAAGTGAAAAAGGTGTATTTTGTGCTTGTGAATGATTAACTCCGCAAAATTTCTCACCTTGCCAATTCATCATAGCCACCTCAGGACCTTTTGGTTCCTCTTTTGTACCTGCATTCTGATAAGACATGTTGTTCTAAACCATCAAGGCTTGTGATTGAGCATTCATTGCATTTTGGCATGATGCTTGATTATGAGGTTGTTGGCACAAAAAACACCACTCTTGTTCCATATTGTTCTGAGCAGGAACAATTTCTTTAGAAATGTTGGTAGTATTCTGATTATACTGTTGGTTTTGTCTGTTGTTGTAGTTCCTCATTTGATTTTGAGCATCAACCTCATAATGAGGCCTATCGGGTTGATAAGGAGATTGAGATGGGGGCTTGATACCTTTGATTTTGGTTCTGATTTTCCTTGAGATTCACTAATTCGTTGCCAAAATTCTGCATAGTCTACTGAATTTGATGAGTTTCCTCAACATTCTTTATAAATATCTTTTTAAACTCTTGTAATTGCTTTGACGAGTCTGCTACAACACTATTTTGAGCATAATTTTGAAAACCTAGTGCTGGAACAACATGTATTGCAGCTATAGGAGGTACTTGTAAAGGCATCAATGATTGAATATTAGGAAAAATAGGCATAGGAGGCCTAGGGGCAATTTTACTAGCTTTTATAAGGTTGTTTTCTACTCTAATAGCTACATCACAAGCTGTTGGTAATGTAACCCCACCCACAGACTGAATCATAGCAACAATATTGTTGTTTAAAGCTCTCAAATAGTACAAAAATGCATGTTCAAGAGAGGGCTTTACCGTTGTAGGAATTCTATTCCAAGTTCACTCAAAATGGTAATTGAAATTAGTCATCTACTCTTACAGTGCCCTTTTCATAGTGGTCATCTACTCAACTAATGACAGGCAATGTGACTTGTCTGCAAATTGCTTTGTCATCTTATCACCCAAATCATCCCAATCATTAACTGAATTAATTAGCAAACCCCTGAACCATTGAAGTGTTTTTCCTTTGAATGATGCTGCAAATAACTTGAGTGCTACGTTCTCTTGGGTTATATGGTGAACAACACACAAAGATGCAACATCCCTTATATGCTCAATGGGTGTGACATTGTCTTCACCAGTGAAAATAGGTAGACTTTTCAAAGCCGCTCCTAGTATAGGATCATGTTGGGTCAAATTCAAAGGGCTACCTCCATTGAAGGGTACAAAAACATGTGCTTTTGGTATGACTATTGGAAATACTGGTGGGTTTACTGGTGGATTCTGGGTAATGGATGGTTGAACCAGGGTTGTTGCAAAAAGAGGATTTATGTGGTGGGAAAATTAGATTGAGAATCAGACAGAAAATCCAAATTTGGAATTTCAATAAAAACTTCAACTAATGAATCTTTTGGAAACTCAACTACTGAATTTGTTGCTTTCTTTGTCTTTTTCATTGTCCTTCTCTATGATGGTGGTAGCTCAATATGCTCAACTAGATCCTCTCTCTATTTGGTTTGATACTTGCTCATATGCTATTAAAACCTGTTCTGCACAAAAAACTAGAAAATAGGGTCGCCGGGTACTTAGAAAAAATAACCTCAATAAACTATAATATTGTTGTCAATACGAAAATAGCAACAAAAATGGAGCTTTTTTGAGTTGTAACAGCTCAAAAGGATCCCACTGGGCGTGCCAAAAACTATTGTCACGAAGGATTGCACCCGTGATGCTAAGTGTAAAACCAAGCAATCCTGTGAAACATGGAAACACCTTTGAGCCTATGGGTTGCTCAAAGTGAAGGTGAATATTTGGGTTATGGGTCGGCTTCCCTTGAATCCCTCCTAATAACTAAATTACTAATGTGGAAAAGAGTGAGAATAAATCTAAAAATACTTAAATCTACAACTAAACTAGGAGGTGATATATCAAAAATTATAATGATAACAACCTAAAACTCACAAAAATACAATTGAAAATAAACTGAAGTACTGAGATATAATATTTTTTTACAAAAATGTGTATGGAAAAAAGAAAGACCCAGGGGGAAAAATAAGGAGAATAGAAGAATATATAGATATCATGAAGAATATCTCCTCCAAAACCCTATAAATAAAAAACTGCATGAGAAAAAGCTTTGGGCGAATTTGCCCAAAATAGCCTAAACAACTCATCCCTAATTCTACCAAAAATAGCCTCATAAGCTCAAAATAGGACCCCAACTGATGTTGCATGAAAAAACCCCCCTGCGCTAAAAATAGAACTATCAATCTACTACCGAAAATAGATCCACTGAAAAAGAAAAACTCACTGTCCCAAAATCTGCATGTTCACTGATAAAAATAGCTCTGGACTGAGAAGAAACCCTTTCTTACTAGAAATTCGCATGTCATATGTGTTGCTAAAAATAGGTGATGGACTGAAAAAATTAGTCTCTCTGCTAAAACTACATGACAACTACCACCTCAATTATTTTATTTGTGAAAATAGAAGTATTTGAAATCAAGATTGAAATAATCTTTATATTGCCCTTCTCTCTTTTTACTTCTATAATTATAAATTAAAAAAAAAAATTATTATTATAGTTAATATATTAATAATGGTATGTATGTTTTAATTTTATTAACTACCATTATTAATATACTAATAATAATAATAAAAATAACATGACACAGTCTATTTAAAGACATTATGGTTTTTTTAAGCCATGCACGACTATTACATTACATGCATGATTTTTCTTTTCATAAAACAAAATAAAGAAATAAAGCCATGTAGAGAGACATTAGGGCATAATTCACAAAAAGAGAGCTTGAATGAAAACCTAAATCATTATTTGCATTTTCTCTTCCAATATGCATGCTCTATGCGGCTCAAATGAGGGCATGAGTAGGGATTTGACTACATGAATTTGAACTGGAATTTAGATTTACTAACCCTCCTCTACATGAACTAGCATGGGTATGTGCTTATTTCTCTGTAAACTCTTCTTTTTCACACTTTCATTTAAGGTTTATGCATGAAATGTATGCATTAGGGTTTTTACTAGAAAGCTTTTGCATATGCACTCTTCTAGGAAAAGTTTGGACTGTAGTTAGGAGTGAAGGTATCTTTTAGAATTTATGCATGATCTCTCCACGGTATGCATGATTTTGTCTTAGATATTTCCCTTTCTATGTGTTATTATCCTTATTTCACTGTTATTCTATTGTTTTCAGAAGAATAACACATCTGTATTTTTGGGGGGTTTTTGCAGAAAACTCTTCCATGCATTTTCAGAGTTTCTTACATGCATTTTCTGAAAAAGATTTTTCTCCTCACTACTTTATGGTAGTGCTGACTATATTTTATGGCAACTCTAAGCTTGTATGGTTATTATTTGTGCATACATTTCATCAACTATGAATATCATGCATACCTAGGGTTTTTGCTTGATTGCAATATCTCCTTTTGAACAATGATCATATTATAGTGTATTATTTGGGGTTTCATCAAAACCCTAAGTATGGATGGTACCATTAGCTCTTTGGACTGCTATAATACCTATATGGTTTGATGTTTAGGCTTTGAAACATGAGAAGATGACGTTGGTCAATGGTTTTGATTGTAACTCCTTGCTATACATATAATCTTTGTATAATGTATCTATGAATGTACTGTCCAGTTTGACCTCTAGGGTTTTGTGTAGTCTTTATCTTCAAGACCTTTGACTATTCTATCAACAAAAACTCTTTGACTAAAAAGTTATTGTGAGGTAAGGGTTGCTATGGATGCTTTATAGCTATCTTTAATTTATGTTCATAACTATGTATCACTGAAGAACTAATTTGCTAGCTTGCAATTATGCTTCTTGTTGTTTCACAATGACTCATCATCTATCTTTACAGTGTTGCTATAACCTTTTCTTTATACCTTTTGTGAGATGCTCCTGAAGGCTCTTGAGCATAGCCAATGACTACACACTATTTGTTTTTGCCATGGTGAGTATATTAGACTAAGACAATCATGTTGTTGCTATCTTAGTTGTTCTTAAGAAATTTAAACTGCATCCTCCACATGTTTGTTTTGGACTATATCCAGGAATCTTTTTAACTGTAATTGTATTGATATCATTCATAAATAGTTATTACTCTGTGTGGAGACAAAAAATTATCACAACCCTACTCCCTTTTACATAAATATACTTAACATTTATCATTGGTTGTGGTTACACCTGTGACTATTGCTATGATAGTGTTCATTACTGAATGATATGGTGAATGCTCTATTAGTGTTTGCTCTGAGATATCCTTTATGATGTGAGTCACTATCAAGTTTATCTTTTATCTTTTGCAAGGATGCCACATCATTGTTTTGATATTGCTCTTTTAGGGTGTGTAATGATGCTACAACAATATCATTGTTTGTTGTATTCACTAGTCTTACTTGACAAGCATATCTTGGTTGTCCTTTGAAATACTGACTCATTGTTTTTTATTTATTTTTTTATTGTATTTATGGGCTTCTTTGTGGACATTTGTGCTTTTGATAGTGATATTGTATTCGTAGGTACTATTGATGAAGGTCTGCCACTATAGCTCTTCGCCCTCTTAGGTTTGTTAACTGCATAGTGTACTCCTTCATCCATCTTTTACTCCTTTGAACTCAAGCTCAAATTATTGCATGATTTACTCAATTGTTTTCCAATTCTCATAAACTTGATAGTTGTTAATCTTAGATGTATTTCAAGACTGTTATTATATATTGACTACTCTCCATTCATAGTTTAGTCCTTGTTTATGATCTACCCTTAAATGTGGTTGGAGCATGAGAATAACACAAATCTCTCATGAGTCAATTTATCTGTGCAGGGTCTTTACAAATACTACATTGAAGTCTTTTGTTGTCTTTGTATATTCACCTTCTAGCAGCTATCTTCTTATGTTGCGCTTGCATAGGAAAATGTTCTTGAATTTCTCACATATTGGGCTAATGATTATTATAGTCACATGATTGCCGAAATGATGAATCATGCCATTAAAATTGCCTCTTAAGGATTTTCCATGCTTGTCATTGTCATCTTTATTCCTCGAACATTGTATCATTTCTTGGTTTCTGTTCATTCTTCTATGGCTGCAAATATAAATGATTTATATTTTATGCTTGGTATTTCATCATTGTTGTTCCAAGATATCATGGAGCTGTTGTTCTAGTATTTCCCAATCATTGTCTTATGCATCACATACATCTAAAATTCTTTGGGATTTAGCCTTGCATAACACAGGTTTCACAACCTTTCATTGTTGCTAGTGTTGAGAGTACTGGCACTACATACGTTATTGCATTTTTCTGCACTATAACTATTTTTAAAGTCTCTATCTATGTATCATAATTATCCTTATGAAGCATTGTCTTTTACTATTACAAGGGTGTAAGGAAATTGTTAGAGTAATCGGGTCTTTACTTGATTAATTAAATGATATTTGTTTCATTAATTAAGTTCCCCTTTATCTATTATACACTTAAGCTAACATTAGGTGTATAATAATTAATTATTTTATTAATTATTATGTGCAAGCCGTCACCTGAGCTCTACCCACCACCCAGCCAATGCGCCACCTCCCTGCCAC
The DNA here is from genome assembly GCF_030272615.1 of Cryptomeria japonica. Taxonomy (NCBI): domain Eukaryota; kingdom Viridiplantae; phylum Streptophyta; class Pinopsida; order Cupressales; family Cupressaceae; genus Cryptomeria; species Cryptomeria japonica. The sequence continues at coordinate 101,584,681 of NC_081411.1, forward strand.
CAGCAGGGGGGCCCTTTTTTTCCTTGAAGTATTTTGACAACATATTGATTTTTTTGCCATAAATTGGGCAAACGGAGTCATTTTTTCAAAAACAAATAGGAGTAGGAAAGTTGGTTTCCAGCCAGACCTCATGGCATTGGAATTGTTTCCCAATTTTGTTGTTTGACTGTAGTTGTTTCTAGTCAAAGTGGGGTCACTTTTCTACACTTCTGAGGCCGCAGAATGAGCATCCGAACTTCATTTTTCAAAAACTTTATATTGTTGGAAAGCTTGTTCTGTTTACTTTCTAGTCATATGACTTTTCTTCCCAGATTCTTCTCCAAGTATATTTTATTCAGTTTTTTTCTTTTCAACACTCTGGTGAATATCTTGGATGTTTTAGATCCTGGGATCTCTTTCTCTGAGTAGGATGTCTTGTTTTTGGTTGTTCTTTCTATTTCCTGTCATCTTATCATTGTAGCATTTTATTTTTGCAAACACACTGAGATAAAGTGCCACCATGCATTGTATACTTGGGATCTTGCACATCTTGTGCCTTATTGTACATGCACTACTTATAAAGTGCCATGGGGGGTTGATGTTTGCCTTTGTTTTCCATCTACCTTTGTCACGTGAGTGTTCCTTCCATGACATTTGCCTCATGATATGTGTCAAGTGAGTGTTCCTTTTACGAAAATATGTACTTTCCCTGCACCTTTGATGTTCCTGGTTCTTCATCATGCAGTTCTTGTTGACCATCATTTTTCAGTGTACTTATCCCTCTCCCTTTTTCAGCATTATGGGGAGGTTTGTCTAGTCGTTTCTAATGCTTCCTTGGTTCGATTGATCAACTCTTCAGGCTTTGGTGTTTCATGCCATCTATATCTTCGAGTTTAGTTGTTTGCCTTTGTTTGCAATCCGATTCGAGTAGTGTCATTTGATGGCACTCATGTAGATTGTACAGTCTTCTCTACCTGGTCATGTTCTATTTCAGTGTAGGTTCTTTAGATCAGAAGTTACTCCTCGACAGTGTTTGCAGCTATTTCATGCTTTAGTAGTGTTCTTCTTTCTCCTCCTTTGTTCCTTTCTTCTGGAACACTCTTGTTTGGAGGCTTCTTAATCCTTCGCTTGACCTTTCATCTCTTTTTTGAGAGGAGTTTTGTTCCCACAGGGTTTTCTCCTTTTTCTCCGGTTCATAGAGATTTCATTATATTTGGGTCCCTGATTAGGCCTTGTTGTTTGGACCCATCTTTCATGCTTTCAATAGTTGTTCTAGGTTTTAGCTTCTCCCTAAGTCTAGCTTAAGGGGGGGTGTTAGAGTAATTGGGTCTTTACTTGATTAATTAAATATTTGCTTAATTAATTAAGTTCCCCTTTATCTCTATTACACTTAAGCTAACATTAGGTTCATAATAATTAATTCTTTTATTAATTATTATGTGCAAGCTTATGGTTTTCCTTTTTAGGGTTTTTGACCTATTAGAGGTTAACTTCTTTTCTTTTATATCATTATGCTATTACACTTTTTGGTGAATACAGAGCTCTCATCTTTTTGAGCATTTCCTGTGTATTTGGTTTTTTCTCTGTTGCTTCCTTGCTTCTCCTTGTAGTAGGTTTATTCAGCTTGCAGAGATAATTTGGGCTCCTATGGTGTTGTATTTCTCAACTCTCACATAAATAAAGATATTATCATAGACTCTTACCAAGATTTTGTTTATTAATGAATTCCTTCTGGTGACACTTGTCTCAAATGGTTGTTCTTTTTCCTTTAGTCTATTTCTATGACATGTAAAAATGTGAAACTCCCTTGATTTATGATGTAAATATTTAATATCTCTTGGCTATGATGAATTATGATGCCTCTTCCAACTTCAACTTTACTATTCTTAAGCACATCAATGTCTTTAGCTTGAAGATCACTATTATGAGCATCGTCAGGTGTACAGGTGAATTTACTACTGTCTATTCACTATTCTTTTTATATATTGCCCTATTTAAGAAATCTTTATACTTTGTTGGCATCCTAGTTTATAAAAACATTATGAGATTGATAAAACCATACTAGTTTTCCTCATGTCTCAGGTTTCTATTATGCCTTTTATTATTTGTTACTCATTCGCCTAATCCTTGTGTTCATGATAATGATGACCACTGTGATGACATGTAGCTATGTCAATGATTGACTGTGTACTTCCACACATATCTCTCAATTTTATGGGTTATCCATTGTCATTTCACATGCGCTGTGAATTTATTTGACATTTATCATTATGAATACACTTCACTCATAACTCTATAAGATGTCATTGTTTTGGCTTGTCTCATCATTGAGTATCTAATAACAATGATATGGTTTTGACTGCATCTTTTATATAAATAATGTCTTCATGAACTCACTATGCTTTATTGATGCAATGACTTCTACAGGTCTTTAATGCACTTAAATGCTTGATTTGTTTAATCAATATTATATCCTTTGGGACAATGACATGTGCTTTGTCTTCTCACTTTGATTGAGATGCAACATAACCCCTGTTCATAGCTGCTTTAACTATCTCTGAAGTGGACTAATGACTGTATTATGCTATAGAATAGTATTCTTTGTCATGTAAATCAGATACCAAACAACTTGATAGCTTGTAAATGGTTAATTGTTGAGGTTGCAATACTGACATAGGACAACCATCATATATTGTTTTCTTGAATTGTTTTATCCTTTCTCACTGAGTGCTATTATTTTTACGATTTATGGAGATTAACCCTAATCATTTCATGGATGCTACAAGTTATGACTGTCTTGCTCCATTATGGACTGCAACCCTTTTACTGATATTTTGGTGTTATATTATTTATGTTTGTCAAAGAATACTTTTTCTATTATCTATTCATATCGAAGGCTGACTGTGTATTTTGGAATGTGTATTTGAAAATAAGAATCTACTATCACAACATTGTCTCATAGGTTGCTTCTTCTATGTCATGTCTTTGATTGTCCTTCCATAAATGATGTTGCCATTGTATTATTTTGTTCATGAATTGGCTCATGCATCCTCTGTCCCTTTGTAGCAATAAAGTCATGGAGGCTTTTAAGATAGTGTAGTAATAGTCCTTTCTGTAGCTGATCCCTGATGAATGATCTTCCTTTTTGCTTATTGAACATGAACTCATAAAATTTGTTTTTTTGAGACCTTTCATACTATTTTTTTTCACATGATGGCTCTAATCATCTATTGAGCATTGGATGTTGTTCTATTCACTATTGTATGTGCTATTATTGAATGGTAGCTTTTAATTTCATTGAGTGATAATACATGGGACTTTGGATATAATTGTGTTCCTGTTTAGTAGTTGATTAGTGTCACCCTATGAGTAGTGACATGTATGCTGAGCTCAACCTCTTCGAGAGCCCATTTTAACCCACATACATGATATTTTTGAAATGAAAACCTGTATCTGCACATGAAACAAACAAGTTAGATAAAACATGGTTCTTATTGATATCTCATGGAATCTTTTTGCATTGATCTTCTCTATTCTGGATCTAATATAGCAATGTAGGCATACTAGGAGAAACATAGTGTATGTAGGAGTGAAAGGAATAACCCAGAGCTCAAACCAAAGCATTTCTTCCTCTATGTTTCAGTTCATCTCACGGAGCAGAAAGTGGGATGCTTGGACCAACAAACCTGACCAAAAGACCTTCTTCAAAACTCATCAACCTATTCAGGTAATAATGGGTTCTTTCTTTCCCTTCTTCCTACATTCTTTTATTCCTTTTGTGTTTGCATTTCTATGATCAGTGTGATCTTTTCTCAGCTATTCCCATGACTTGTGTGGGATCTTGTAGATAGTTCATTCTTTATAAATAAAAAATGTATTACATGCAGATGTTTTATTTGTGTATATCTTTCCTAATTTAAACATTGCATATTGGAATAACATACTTGTGTGGGATACATATTTATTTAATAGAGATAGCAAACTTTTGGAAAGATTTTGTATACTTTTTTCTGCCATACATAAGACATGTTATAGGTCACTAAAAATTTTAGGTGTGATAAAATTTTGGTAACAACAACCTTAGCAAAGCTCAGATCCAAGATTTCAATGTGGCTAACATTTCATGTTAGTCAATACTAATTATATGTCATGTTAATGGTCTCAACAGAGTTAGTTGCTTCTTAATAGTTTTGGAAAGTCGTATAACATGAGGGTTATATGGTATGTCAATAAAAAGTCATGTTATTGACCAGGTGATGTTATTGAACACTCATACATGGCATGTTATTGACTGGTATGGTGGGCCCTAGTCAACATCAAAGCAGAAACATGGAGACAAACCTTATCCCGTGGGATAAGAACAAAAGAAACCATAGACCTTCCTTATCCCATGAGCTTTTAAAGACCACATTCTGACTGCACAAGATAAGAAATACAAGGTGGCAATGGGTATTCACAAAGAAGGAAAGTTGCCTCAGGGAATTCTCTAGCTAGTCCCCACAGGCCCCAGTATAATTTTACAAAGGAATGAGTAATACTTTCCTTGCCCTGGGGGGCTTTTCAAAGTCAAAACTGTACTCTAGGATAAGAAAATACAAAGGAAAGGGTTATCCCGTGGGGTTCAAAGAAAAGGGAAAGAAGAGCCCGAGATAAAAATATAAAGCTATTGGTATGGAGGAAAATACCCTAGATCGGGAAGTGAAGTATTTTAAATGATCCTAGGATAATGGTAAAAAGGAATAATAAATAGATAAAGCTTTATCCCAGGAGGCTGCGAAGACTAAAAGCAAATGGCCCGTGATAAGGAAGTGAAGGAAATACAAAGGAAAGCTTGTCTTGAAGGGCTAAGGGGAGCATCATTTGAGGCTCTGGGGTAAAAATAACAAAGAAAAGCAAAGAAAAATGCTTATCCTGTAGGAGGAAGAAAAGGCATCAAAGGCCTTGCGAGATAAGGAAACAAGAGTAAATCAAACAAAATCTTATCCCGGGGGAGGAAACAAAGACACAAGTGGTCCCGCAGGATAACAAAAGAAAAAAATTCTTATCCCGAGAGGTTAAAAGGGATCCACAGTGATGTTGCGGGGTAAAATGCAAGACCGCTCGACGGTCAAAGATAGTGAAGGAAGCATGGACTTGGTGTGCCACGTGAGCTGCCCACAGCTGTTGGATCTTCATAAAGCCCAATCCAATGATGATGTTTTAATCTTCAATTTTCCTTTTGAGCGCTCTTACATGGAAAGATCTCACATGTCCATCTACATGCAAGATCTCAAATCAACGAGTGATTTTCAAATTCACAGTTTCTGTTGAGTTTTGAATGTTCTATGTAGGGTGGTTGTCAACCCGATGGTCAAGGTCTTTCTTCACTTAGTTGGTGCCCAATTTTGGCCCTAATTTCACACCAGCAACCTGATTTTGATGTCATAACTCCAGACATGACACCTGCAACCAATTTTTTTACACTAGCCATGCCTTTTCAATGCAGTTTGAAGACTTTTGTGCCTACAAATGCCATCTAGTACACAGAGACACATCTATATGAAGGGTTTTTCCTAATTTGCGGGTATTTTATTTCTCCAAAGGAAAAGGACCAGCTTGCAGAGCTGACACAACATGTCATCAAATCTTGGATCTGATCTCTCCCTCTCCTCTGATATTTTTTGTAACCTAACCTGGGTGGGGTTACCATTTTCTCAAATGTAATCATCTGAGTTATGCCAGAACTAAAAAGGTAATTTTTTAACATTTTGTTATGATCTTCTCCCTTCTTTTCTCATGCAAAATTCTTATCTCTCTGCACCTGTAAATTTTTCTTGCCTTTTTATCAATGAAATTAGTCTTCTTCCCTGTATTCTCTTTCTTGCAATTTGTGTAAGTGTTTTCCTTCTTGCTTGAATGTTTTTTCTTATTTATTTTCCTTAGCTGCAGGTGTCTGTGTTGTTTCCAACCTTCACTTTGCATCTTGGGTGACTGATTGGGAAAAAATACTGTGCATATCTAGAGTAGTTTCATTAATGTTTTGTGCAGCTATAGGCAAGGGTGGATCATTATTTCAGTCTGGGTGAAAACCATTTTCCATTCTTTCCTGCAACCCTTCTATTTCTCTCTTTTCCCTATCAAATCATTGGTTAGTTTTATTAGTGTTGGGTTGGTCCAACACTTGTTCTCAGATTGAACAGGAAGTCATCATTCTCTAAAGATTCAACCTCACATAGTGCAAAGTCCCACACTTGCGAGGTTGATTTAATGTTTCACAAGGTTGGTTGTCAAGCCTGATCACCAAGGGTGCAAACTTTTGTGATAACATATATATCAATAAAGTACATAAAAAATACAACATCATCATCATGATCAAGGGGCAGGATCAGTATGACCACCTCCAGTACCTGTCATCCAAGAGCTAGAGCTACCTACACCTATACTACTGCTAGGAGCATGTCTCTCCTCCGGCCCATAACCCCCTCACTGCCTCCATATCTATGTGAACCACCGTGTTATAAGCTAGCTGGAAAAATATGAGCCTACTATACTATAGGTACTTTTCTAATGTACAAACGTTTGTAGTAAGTATCCCGATTCGTCTGATATATGAAACTCCTAATGGCCTCTCTTGTAACCCCCTATGTAGACACCTGTTGCAAAGTCTGAACCATCTCCTTAGCCAATGCTCTATCTCAGTGTCCCATTCTATTGTAACCTATGTAACCTGAGCCCTAGTGGCATGTAGACCCTTTTGCATTGTATCTCTCTTAGCCCTAGCAATATCTCGCTCTAATGTCATAGTAGTAACCTACCTCTGTAACTGCAAAACCTGTGCATGATCCTGTGTGAGCTGACCTTGTAGCCTCTATAGGATGGCCTGTAATCTAGGTAGTTGTGCATGTTGCTGATGTAGAGGCACTATAACCTATGCCACCCATGGCTATGAAGGTTGCGGATCCTAAGCACCAACCTGTCAAGGGTCGGGATGGGGCATATCAATCCTCCTTCATCAAGCAAGTGGTTGAACATTGTCCTCATCCTCCTCCTCATCCACCGCCATCCCACCCAATCTAACTAGTCCACCCCCACTAGCCTTTGAAGACTCCAAGTCCTCATTAGTAGCCTCATATCATCTCCACCATCTTGATCATAACTAGCTTTTCATCCTGCATCCTTAGTTTTCATTCATATCATCATCTTAGCATTCACTAGGATCTTAGTTGCATTCATTTTGATCCTAGAATTATCAATTAAATCTTGTTCTCTAGGTTGACATCCAAGAGATCAAGTGCTCTTTCAAGTGAGAGATACCTTGAATCTTAAGGATCTTTAGGTTTGGACTCTCCTTTGCCTCCATCGCTACAACATCCTCGCCCTATACTGGCCCTCCTTGGCCCAACTGCTTCCTCCATCCTCCTCCACCCCCACCACCACCTAATCCTCTGCCATGGCTAATCATCCCACCTCTACCACCCCTCCCATCTCTCCCACCCCTCCTACCTCTCCCTCATCCTCACCTGCCACCTCGATGACCTCCACCTCTGCCCTGATCATCATCATCATCATCAACCTCCTTAAGTGCAGGAATAGGCTCTCCTGGACCTGTAATTAATGGGAACCTATGTTTCATCATATACTGAGCATACTCATCTGTCATGCCCACATCAGATACGTCCACCTACATGTTCCATGCAACATAGGGCAAGGAGTAGAACTCAACATGGGCTATGGAAAAATATAGTGTTGGCCCCTAATCGGTCCTCTCCTTGTGCACCCTAGCAAACATGGCCATCCCTTGCGGCATAGGCTACACATGACCAAACTATTGGCATACCCGAGAAAGAATGAACCACTCTATAACATAGGGGGTCCTCCCCAGCAAAAACCTGCTCAAAAACAAATACGGCACCTCTAATCCATCCTGGAGACAAGGCTCACAATGCTGATACAGCCTCCACACCACCATCTCCATATCATCTAGGGCTCACCTCAAATACTCCAACTTCCTGAGCATCACCTGGGAAGTAACCTATCTATACATTATCAAATACGAAGCTCCTGCTGGCTTGAATTTGTCCGCAATCAGGAGAGTCACTATTATATGCTGCCATGCCCATATCTGAAGCAATATACACCCAGAACCTAAACTAGCTGCCTCATCATACACAACCTGGTGGAGCCCATGATACAAGTGGGCGATTAGACATATCCCCCATGCAAACCATGTCTATAGTTGTACCATTCGTTGAAGCACCCTAACCCATCCAACCGACAATCCATGTGATTTCCTATGTGGAATCAAGAAACCACCAATCAAGCCTACCAATACCGAAGGGAGTGGGGCATAGCTATCTACCATGTCCTACCAAGCCCTTGATTAACCTGCAATATATGGATCGCCTAACACCTCCCATAGAGAATCTATCTCGCCAACCTCCTCCACATCATACACGACCAGCTCCCCTTGAATCAAAATCCAAAGAATCTGATAGACATCCTTGGGTGTCACTATGATCTCACCAGTGGGTAAATGAAAGGTGTTGTGCTCATTGTGCCACCTCTCAGCCAACATGGTGAGTAGATACCTATTCTTTCAGTAGGAAGGTATCTCTATTAGGTGAATTAAGCCACGGGGTGAACTCACAATACTGGTTCCCACTTTTTGACCAACTTTGACACTTAGATGAATATTTTGAAAAAAACCTTCACTTTCTGACACCTATGACTTTTAAACCATTAAGAATTTGAAGATGATATAAACTAGTGATTTTTAACATCTTTTTTGTAGATTCTAAATATATTGTTTGCAAATTTGTTTGAATAAAATTTTATTGATTTTTCCATCTCCCTCAAAAAGTAGTTGTTTACAGCAAACACCATTTTTTAAGAGTGATGTGTATCTTGAAATGCATAATTTTTTTTTATAAATGATTAAAACTTAATTCTTTTGAATTTTGGTTTGTAACATCAATACCTAGGGCATGCACTTGGTTTGATAGTGATATGTTGAATATTTTTATTTTATTAAGTTTTGAAGTTTGACTAATTATAATTTGGATATAGGTGTACGTTTGAAGACATAACTTGTTCTATATATATCAAAATTCAATTTTCTTTTTTTTGTTAGAAAGAAAACACCAATACCTAGTGCATAAATATTTTTCAGATTTTTTTTGAATTAGTTTACTATTTTTCCCAATGCATTGAACAAAGAAGTTCATGTTCGGTGAAAAACCTATATTCATAAGAAATAAAATAAAAATATATTAATGAAATTAAATAAATTAAAAGTTATACTATTTGGAAAGCTTATAATAAGGACTAAATACTTTAAAAAAAAATAAAAATTAAATGAATTAATTTGACCCCCCAAAATCTAATGTAAAATTGGTTTTTTATCAGCATTTGATAGATGCAAAGGAGACTCCATTGCAAGTATGATTTAGAAGTAGAGAGGTTCTATCCAATAAATTTTGATCTAAGAGTATTTTATTTTACTCTCTTCAATTAATTACTTCAAATGGGACCTCTTCAAGCTTAAATCATTATATTTTTTTAAAAATGTACGATTTCAGCAAAAATCAGGATGTACCAAAAAGTGGGAACCAGCTTTGTGAATTCACCCCACGTGCCTCTATAACTACTAAATCATCGGTAGTCAAACGATCTCTCATAGACAAGGTCTTCAGGTATTTCTCTCGAAGCTAAAAAATACCTCGATGGACCTATATCAACACATGGGTACTCTATCAATTTTATCTATTCTACCAATCGAGAATCAATAATCAACTAAACAGGGGCATATATCATGTGATGACAGTCACAACATCACACAAGGACTATCCTATCAACCAATCATGTATCATATCTAACACCAATAAATAGAATCATATCGAAATCAATGACCCATAATGAAATTAAAATTCATATCAATCACACAAGTATCATATCGAAGATCATTCAATCAATCGAGAATCATAATGAAATCAAGAAACATCAAAATAAAGCATCATAACATAGTCAAGACTCATATCGAAGATCAAAAACTCATATTGACTTTGACCCATATTGAAATTAGGACCCATATCGACAAGAGACCCATATCTAATCAGGACCCATATCAAAATTTGACTCATACTAACCAAGAACCATGTTGACTTTGACCCATATCGAAATTAGGACTCATATCACAAATTGACCTATATCTAAAAAACAATTGATTTGTATCAACAAATTAACCCATATCCACAAATTGACCCATATAAACACACATAAACAATTGACCCATATCGACAAGTGACCCATATTGACCTTGAAACATATTGACTTTAACTGACTAGAACCATATCGAACCTCTAAACCATACCGATAAGACTCATATCGACTAACGATAGACTTTTTCGACATATCAACATCATAACGACACAGTCAAACCATACTGACACATCGAAAGAGTGCAAAACCTCATCACGAACCCAAAAATCAAAATTACACATGTCAAAAATATCCACAAAATCAAAAAATGATATGTTGTTTCATATGCGCTAAAATAGTAATTGAATGTGCTACATCAAATGCACTATTTAATCAATCAAATATGCTAAAATTTTTCTCATGCATGCCATTTAATCTACCCTATGCGCTAAAACCCTAATCAAATGCCCTAACTAAACAATTGTATGCACTATGAGAATATTCATATCCACTAAAAGAAAATTTGGGTGCGTTAAAAGAAACATTGTATGCACTAAAAAATTAGAAAAATAAAAAGGCAGAAAAAAACAAACCCTAGCGCTAAAAATTTGGAAAATCTACCAAAATCTAGCCAAATCCAAGCTAAAAATTCATGAGAAGGGTCAGAAAATAAAACTCACCGATGGGCCTTATTCCGAAGGCCGCTGATATCATCGAACTCACTCAAATCAATGAAGATGGTAGGGGGTGCCATTTCTCCTCTCCAATCTAGAACTCCGATTCTCAATTGACAAGTGCACAAATGAGGTGGAAATGGGCCCTTGGAGGCTTATATAGCCCATGCTTACATAGGCAGTTGTGATGCCTCGGTGGACATGTGGGGCATATACACACTATCCCCACATAGTCCTGACCCCATTTTTTTATTAATATAATTTTTTTTAATAAAATCTATCGAGCGATTATATTTTTAAATTCTAAAAAAATAAAAAAAGTTTAAAAATAAAAATAAAATCAAAAATTTAAACATCGCTAAAAATTCAAAAATCGTTGTGCTTTGTGTTGCTTTCTTGAAAATCGCATTTTTCCTTAATTTATCACATGAGGGGGCATACCATCATTATCATATAGAATCTCCATATCAGTCTCATATTAGCTTTATATCGACAAAATAACATCAGCATATCATATCAAAATCAATTTTTCATATCCAAGGAATAATATTGAAAAATTTTGACGACAAATTGAGAGTTTTTCTTTGAATCAACATGTGGTCACAAGTTGACTCAAAGAGGGGCAAAATGTAGACACCTAAATGTTGGACAATGAATTAAGTGAATATTATTCATTTAATTATCCCTAATTCTTCCAATTAATTAAATTAAGATTTAATCAATATCCCTATTCTTCTAATTGACCTTTTAATCAAATTATATATTTTATTGAATATCCTTCTTCTAGCCTAACCTATTAATTAAACTAAGGTTTGATTAAGTACCCTTAGCCATTTGATTGAATAAATCTTATTTATTTGATTAAATCCCTTTTTCCCCCTTTTATTAAATTCACATTTAATTGAAAATCCCATTTGCAAATAAATCAATCATTATTTATTTGTGAATAGTCCCCCCACTTTCAGAATCCTACAAATGCAAGTTGCATCCCTTTTGGCTAAATTAAATCATTTTAATTTGCTAAAATATCTATTTTCCTCACCCACTTGCAAAATCCTACATTTTTCATTATCCCCCTAATCATCCTTCTAGAAACCTCTTAATCTCATCCTAATCATATCTAATCTCCTAATCATGTCATTTCCCTAAATTTGGGAGAGTCACTTCTTCAAATTTGGAAGAAAGTCTTCAAAAAGCATTTAAGACTATTTATTTCAACAAGCTAACTTGTTGAGTCTGCCAAACTTGTAAGGCTCTTACATGAGACTTGAGGGTTATCTACCCTCTAGCAAGTTAACCTCTAAAGTCTTCAAAAGGCATTTAATGACTCTTACAATCCCACATGCCTTAGCCATGATGGTTGTCCCTTTAACCATTTTCTCATGTTGCACAAGAGTTTACCTCTTGGGTAATAGCATGCCTCCCTAGTTAATGACATTATTCAATGATGTCACTCCTTGAGGTTATGACATTATCTAATGATGTCATTCCTTGAGGTTATCCCTAATTTATTTCTTAGCATCTAATTCTTGTTTAGAATCCTCTCAAGCCCTCTCAAGGTGAAATTTGTCAACTTGGAATTGGATTGAATCTCTCCCATGGATTGATAACTTTAAATCCTAACCCTTGTTGAGATTACTCAATCTCAACCATCCATTTCTCTATTTTGCCTATAAATAGAGCTCATTTCTTCAATTCAAGGATCCCAATCTTGTGCATCCAAATTATAGTCATTTTAGAGGTTATCAAGGAGCTCATTTGTCATCTTCAAGCATCTAATTCTTCTAGCATTAACAACATTGCATTTAGCTTAATTGCATTATGTTTTAGATCATTTAGCCTAAATTTCATATCAATTACATACTTTTCCATTTACATCTAGCTTAATTAGTTCATCATAATCTTCAATTTGGAATTAACTTAGCCTCATAACATCTATACCATCTTTATCATAAATAGCTTTTCATCTTGGATCCTTAGTTTTCATTCATATCATCATCTTTGCATTCACTAGTATCCTAGTTGCATTCATTTTGATCTTAGAATCACCATTTAAATCTTGTTCTCTAGTTTGACATCCAAGAGATCAAGTGCTCTTCCAAGTGAGGGCCACCTTGAATTTTAAGGATCTTTAGGGATAGATGACCATGGAATCATTTTAAGAGTTTTTGGTTCACTAACATGTTTTTGTGATTACTAACTCTAATTCGATGTTTCATGTCTATGTTTGAGGTGTTTTCTTCCATTGTAGAATGATCCCACATTTCTGAGCACACACTTTGGAAAAATCCATTTGGAGGGTGCTAACTACAAATTCAAAGGGATCTATCTGGCTGTGTCATCGATTTTTATCTTTATTTGGGGGCATAACTGATGAATAATGATGAATAGTAGATACCCCAATCGATACTGAGAGGGGAGGGGTGAATCAGTACAGGTAAAAACTCTCGTAACAACTTATCTAGCTAAAGTAAAACCATCTGGTTATCACCATTACTAAACTTAACCATGGCAATATCGGTTAGACACGATAAGACACCAGACACCATAAACTGATAAGTCTGAATACTTTAAATATGATTAGTATGCAACATCAACTTCACCCATAAATATATGCATGTGGTATGCTAGTAATACCATAACTTATTAACTCTACATGCATAATATTTCAACCAAATACTTCATAAAAATCACATGAAAAATGCATAACACATAACACACAAATTTTTCACATGGAAACCCAAATGGGAAAAACCATAGTGGGGATGAATACCCACAAGCTTGTTTTTGAACTCTTTTTAAGCTCGCCCTATTAGGAGCCTAGTCTAGTTAAAGACTTTACAATAAGGTTCTGTTAGGAGCCGATCATGTTAGAGATCACCCAGTTAAGGGATGGCTATATACCCTGTTAAAGGTTGAAACCCTATTAAAGGTTACCTCGCTAGAGAATTTAAAGAACTCAATGATCTTGAGTCACCTGGTTACAGGTTTTACAATAAGCCTGTTAAAGCTACCCGGTAAAGGGATTTTCCATCTATTGAAATGATTAGAAGACAATAGGAAAAACTACGATTTGATAACAACACTACATGCCAAGGCAGATCCTTTTTGTATCCTCTACTCTGCAGTCACAATCTGCAATTTCCTTCTTACTGGTCTGGCAAGTATCAAGTATCTCTTCACTCGAATACAAACACACAACATTTTCCAAGAACTTTACAATAACAAACATCAGCAACCTTATAGATAATAGATAGGTCGGTAACATTAACCCTAAACCCTAAGATGCTTAGGTTTACAACACAGGTGGTCTAATCCTAACCATCCAAACATATTTGCATAGAATATTATAATTTCAAATAGATCACAAGATAATCTGCATCGTTCATTCATCACCGCTCATGGGAATCAGTAACCCATTACACTCTCTTCTCATTCCCCTAAGAAGAATGATCATTCTCGAGGTAGACTTCAAACACAATCGATCTTCTCATGCCTCAATCCGTCATGCGCATAAGGCTAACGTGGCACCTCGATCACATCTCTTAGCTAACCCATCACAAAGTATTATCGGTTGCATTGCACAAGTTGTATCACAAAACTAATAACCATAGAGCCGAGACTACCAACCGGTAATCACACTTAGTGAAACCTCAAAACCGGTTCACTAAATCTCCTCATACCTCTTCATACTGGTTCACTTGAACTTATTGAAATCAATGACAACAAACATTATCATCATATCAACATGCCGGTTCATCATATGCTAATGATATCCAACAATAACAACCATGAACTCCATCATATCTTTGTGTGGGCCATATGTTAGAAATACTTTGTTCCTTGTATGTTGTTCCTCTAAAACTTCAGTCAAGGCAACCCACTGTAATGCTCTCTTTTTTTCTTTATTTGCATTTGTTGTGTGTTGAATTTTTTCTTAGTAATCATGAAATTGAAAATATGGGCTTGCCAAAGTAATTGAATGTTTGAAAGGTGAAATAGAAAAGGCTCTAGTTCCACCTATGCCTATGGTTTTAACTAATGCATTTGAGGAATACCAACAGTCATTCCTGATCCTGTCCCACTGTCACTTGCATGTGTAGTGTTTATATTCATTTGACGGGTCTGTTCTAAAGCCACAAATGATAGTTTTGTAGTGGTAGTGATACTTGATATAGGATTCTGAATAGTATAAGTATCTACCACTAGTGGCCTCTTGCGAGAGATTTTTTTTGTTCCACTTGTCCAACACCAAGACAACTAATATCAGTATTAGTACCCATGCCAATCCCACTAGACGTAATGGCACTTGACTAAGTACTAATAGGAATACTATCCCCAAATTCCCCACTAGTCACAGTGGCACTTGATTCACCACCGATAGGAATACCATGATGTGGTGGTGGTTGTGGATTTGAATCTCTAACAAATGCAAGTGGACCTGGAGGGTAATGAGTAGTACCTTTCCATGATGAATCTGACAAATCAAGTCCAATGACTTGTTTAACATGAGCTTTTGATTTTGAATCTGATGGAAGTTGTACCTCAAGTAGAAACAAAATGCTTTCTCATGTGGGACCTATACCACCACCTTCAAAACCATTTTTTTCCACAATGTTTGCCCCTTTGCTATATTTTTCTTTCATGGACTCATTGACTCTGCTAAATACTATAGGGATTGTAGTAGTTGTTTGAGTGGCCTCAACCTCATACTCATTTTCATCATCACTCCTGGAATATGTTGTTGTGTGATGCTCCATATTCCACATTTTTCTAAACTCTTCATCCTCATCAATGGAATCAAATTTTGCACTGGTCTTTGGTTCACCAAGATTCTTCCTTAGAGTCTAAAAAACATTTATTTTGGTTTGAGTCCAAAATTTGTCTTTACATTTTTGTTGAATTGTTTTGGGAATAGATTTGTTAGATGGATTAGCATATTTTTGGTAAAAATTGTAGGAACTCCTATTTAGGATGCCCTTCTCTGTTGTCCTCTATGTGTGCAATGCCATAATTTGTGATGACAATTATTCTGTTGAAATGTTATTATCAATGGCAATTTTTTGCATCACTTTTTTTACCTCATCCCAGTAGTCCATGTTTCTAAGCTTTTCTAGCAATGGTTTACTTTCATGTTGACATAACCTTTCAGAATTACCATTTTTCTTAAGCCTTGCTTGAACTACACCTATTGGATCATACTACCAGAGACCCTCTTCACCAAAGCTAAAAACTGTCAAAAAATCATGTGCCACATTGAATGCTTTTCTCTCAAATGCGAACCCTCCACATGGGAAAGGCAAGGAAGGAAATATGCTCTTCTGTTGATGACCATGAAATAGACTATTTGTGCTCTCCAATTGTTGTACATATTCCAATGGAAATACCCTCTCTATCACATGTATTGGAGGTTTGTAGGTTTTACTATTGTTCCATAGAACCTTAACACATTGCATTCTTCAATGAAGAACCAGTCAGCTAGTTTTATTTGACTTCTGAGTTGAATGAAATCTCTACAAGACCTAGGAAAACAAGGCATTAGAGTGCTTTTAATTTCTTGAAACATTGGTGCCAAAAAGAAGTCTACAAAATGGTTGTAGTTTTTTCTATTATCATCCATCCTTATCTTAGGTGTCCATTCATATATTGGACACTCTGTTCTGTTCTAAGTCTTCTCATCAGTCTTATACTTCACAATGTGAAGATTGTTGGTCTTGAATATTGCATGATACTTGGATAGAAGAACATAGCACAAGTAGGATGAGAACCTAAATGTCTTATAGGAACCTTTTTTGATCATTAGTAATTGCTTTTCCATGGATTGAACAATGTGCTCAACAAAATTATATCTTACTGGTTGACTTAGACAATGGATATTAAAAATCATTTCAAGAAGGCTAGCACCCACTTCCCTATCATTTTCCAATCCCAGGCAAAATGTCAGCAAGGACATAGTATCCTGAACCCATGGAACAAAAAAGTTATAATCATAAGGAGGCTTATGATTCTGATCCAATGGAGTACCACACACTATTAGAGCTATGATAAATGAATCTCTATGACTTGGATTGAGACTCTCATATTTCTCTACCATCTTTCCTAGGTCAATGTGGACGTTTGAGTTTTGTGCTTCAAACCCTAGGTTCAACAAATGAGCAAATTATCCTTTGATTATGGATAGAATTTCCTCTTTTGTATTTTTATTGATAATTGCTTTTTTATCTTCATCATAATTTTTGGCGCAAACCATGACAAATTCAGGGCAAGGGAATACTTTAGGTAACACCATGCTTCCCAATCTAGCATCACACGATGCAATTTTATTTGTACTTTGTTTTAATATTGTGTTGAAAACAATAAATTTTTCCCTATTTGGATCTCCCGCCTTATCAGACAATGCATATCTAATTTCTATGGTACACTTTTTCCTATGGATAGCAGGGTCATAAATATAATGGTATTCATCAGTGAAACCTAGTGTTTTAACCAGTTTGGTTAGGTATATTTTTTCATTCACTTAATTTTTGTTGAACTATTGCTTTCCGATTTCCCCATCGCTGTTATTGTTAATGATTCAAAATAATGCTAGATACAAGCCTAAAAATGCTAACCCTCAAATTGGACCATAAGATTCAAAAAAATAAAAAAATGCGGGATGTAGATGTTCTCTAGATTTTACCTGAAATTTCTATTTCACTAGATTAGTGCAGACAGACTCTATTGTATTCCTCAATCTAGTAGTTGTTTCTGAATCCCCCTGGATTTATTAGTTTCTCCAAGAAATAAAATACAATTATGAGTCACTTATTTTGAGCACAACTAGTGGGTCCCCTCCCTAGCATTTTCACTCCAATGAGGTGCAATGGTTTTTTATTAGGTGAGTAGAGAGAGGACTATAAACCTAAACATTAAGCAAAACAACACAAAATAATCACTAGCAACAATCAGGGGCAAAGACAACATAACTAACTAGCCTAATCAAAACAACAAGCAAAAAATAGGAACAACCATCTAATAGTACTCGCCATAGTCTTCTGATAATATCTAAAGTAGTTCAAACCATAAACATATGGCGTGCAAGCCATATTGTTCAATAGAGTATCATTAAACAAAAGCATAGTAAATAACATAACATCAAAAATAAAGGAGAAAATAATTTTCCTTGTTTCCAAGGATCTGCCAGTTGGTTTTCACAGCCTCCAAGTTGTTGGGCTAGTCTTTTGTTATCTCTAGGGAATACCTTGCTTCTCACCCCTTTTTGTTGTGTCTCTTACATGACATTAGCTTTCATCAACATTAAATTGTCCTCTTTAATTAAATGAATATTTTATTTATGTAATTAATTAACTAATCCTCTTCTAAGCCTTTTCCACATTTAAATAAATACTTTTGTTTCTTTAAATTATCTTGCTTCTAAATTAAATAAATATTTTATTTATTTATTTGATCCCACTTCCTCTATTAATTAAATAAATCTTTATTTATTTAATTAATTCATTATCTTTTTCCTTCAATGACACATGTGATTTCTCTCTTAACCTCTCTTACCTACCCCCCTTCATCATTTTATTATTTCTTCTACTTACCCTTTAATCCTAGTTGACCATTTATCCTCTTCACCTTTTAATCTTATACCTCCATTTCCTAAAGTGTCTTCTGTTAGGTCCCAGAGACAACTGAGAGGGGGGTGGGGTGAATCAGTTGTCTAATAAATTCAAACCAAAAACCAATTAACCAACTTAATGCTTAATATCGGTAAACCAGTTAAGTGTGTCGGTAGATAGTGTTACCAGTAAATTGCTATACCGGTAGAGATTAATGCATGAAACATAAACATAGAGTCATCCACAACACATAACACCAATATTTGTACGTGGAAACCCTATAAGGGGAAAAACCATGGTGGGAAACCTTACCCACAATCAGATGATACTACTACAGATAGTAAGTGTACATAAATGGGGTCTGCACATGCAGAAAGGCCAACTGCCTAGAGCTCATTGCTCAATCACAAAATGAGAGTCATATTGACTACAGTTGGATGGTTAAATCCAATAAGAATGTACTGCATAAAATAGCATCTTCATATGTTGGATTCAGTACTGGTGTAATGCTGATATGCTTCTACAAAAACCTAGCTTCGCCTTCAAATGATGTCTTTGGGTATTCCTCTGCTTAATCTTGCATATACCTTCACACAACTCTTTTTCACATTCCACATTCGATCTTACAAATAAGATCTTACATTTATACCATACCCTAAGACCAATTTTAGTAGGTCGGCTCTACAAGATATTACAATAAAAACATTTTACATACAATATAATATCTGATGCAATAACCAATTAAACATGTCAAATTAATGCATTTACAACAATAATAAATCATCTCCATAGTGTGCCATGCTGATCTGGAAAAGATAAACCTATCGGTTTAACCCTAGATAACCCTAGACCTATTTGCCGGTAAAAGAAAATATGCAAATATGAATATACTAATGATCAATTTTTCAAAACAAAGTGTCCATACGATGTCTTCGACATTATCATGTGTCTTCCATATCATTCTAGGTACTAGTGAACATTATATCCTGCCGGTGAACCATATACCAGTAATTGTGCAATAGTTAGTTGCTTGCCGGTGAATGTTGTTGGATCTCCAAAATGCTAGTGTTTTAGTAGGTGTTGACATCAATGACAAAACCATACCAAAATCCAAACATCTTCTATATACGAGGATACTTCCTTCATTATCAACCCTAATCAACTAATCATTCTTATACAATCAAGCTACTTCAACCACAATCCGTTCTTTGTTGAGATTTTATGAACACATTAAATTTGAGAGCAAATATAATAAATAAGATCAATGGAGATTGAAACCCTACTTGAAATATGAATGGTAATATTGTTCATTTGTTGATTTACATTCTATTAGGTATCTTCATTGGTGTATGGTGAATGTTTATTTGTAGAACTAGGGTTTTATTGTGGTTAGATCTTTATGGTTTTACAACAGTTTTCATCATCAGTTTTCACTGAATACATTGCTGATGTAGGATTTCACAGAGGTCAAAATTATTGCTTTATTCTGCCATCTCTTATGCCATGTGAACTGTTGTGGTAGAGATAGAATTTTCCCTATTTGTGAAATAGATTTTATTTTCGAGCATCATCGATAGATATTTGACAACCAGATTCTAGACATTATCAATTTCCAAAGATCGCTTGTCAAATGTCACACTAGTTAAGTCCATACAAACCTTGTTCTTGGCTAACTTTGGTTTGGGAATCTCACTAGAATCACTCATATTAGTAATGGCCTTTATCACATCCTTGGTTATGAGATGAGTTTGATCTAGCTAGAGAAACCCATTATGAAACCTTCTCATAGCTAACTTAACCCACTTTTCATCAAAGAAGAAATTGCAAAAATTATTCCATGTGTTCAAATATTTCTCAACTATGTAAGCAAATTCTAGTTTTACTTAGCCATGCTCATTAGATAACTTCTCGGTCCATAAATCTAGCATCTTCTTGTGATGAGAAAACTCTTCTAGCTTGAAATGGATATAGGACCTATCATCTTCTACTAGAATAACCCCAATTACTATGTTTGAAAAGGCTCCAACTAGATCAATCTCTATCACTATGCATGACGTCTTCAAGAATATAGTTTGAGGCTCAGAGGCAACATCAAGAATGGTGGGAGTGCCCATGATTACTAATTCTACAAATTGTTAACCCTAATCAAACCTTGTTGGAGAAACCCTAAGCTCATTAGTTGCCTTAATTTCTTTTACAACTCTTAACTACTTCTTTAATTCGAAGTGAATTGAAATTTATCAGGGCACTATCCTTATATTCCTTTGTTAAGGGCTTCACATTAAATGTGCATGAGTTGTCTTCCACATTCTTGACTTTCACAATAGATTGCTAGATCTTGTGATGATTTATGATATAGACAACTAGACTTCTTCATCCTCTATTCTGCCCAAATTGTGGCCTCTCACTACTTTGGCAGGGGATAAGAATATGCTTTAGATTAATCCCCTTGGGCCAAAGCCATGAAGTTTCTAATTTTTGAATGAGCTGCTTTCATCGAAGCTAGGTGCTAATGTATCCATATCTGCAATCTCCTTCTTTCTCCAAATCTTCTTCATTTCATCTTTTATATACCCTCCATGCTAACCTTCTATAGCATCATAAAATTGCAACCCTTGCAATTTTTTACTGCATTTGGGTCTTCGTATTAGTGGATGAACCCCTAAGCCTGATTGAAGAGTCAAAACATGCTCGAGATATCAAAAACTTGTATTTTCCATCACTCTACAATTCCTTTTACTATTGCATGTCCTAAATTAGGGTAGGACAGGGGTGTGGTGCCCCTATCCCCCCTAGCCCTAGGATAGGGGCATGGTGCTCTTGTCCTAGCCCTATTTTGGCCCCCCTCTAGTTTATCCTTTGGATTGGGCTTGTCAATAGCTGAGCAGGAAATTTTTTCCTATGTTGACCTAAGATGGGAAATTACTCAAACACCCCTAAGTGGCAAGTATGTAAGGAGCACTTCTCCTCCTATTCACATAAGTTGATCATATAACCATAAGTGGATCATAAAGCGACATTATCATCAAGCATCAAGCATTCAAGCATTCATTCAAGCATTGATAATTTCAAGTCTTCTTTTAAGGCTAGGTGTTGTATTCAAGTAAAGGATTCAACCATTGAAGAGGGATTCCTATCAACATTCAAGACATCATATTTCATATATCCATTCAAGAAAATTTATCTATCAAGGTATCAACATTTCAATTACATCCCCTTCTTGAGGTGGATTTTACTTTAGACATTTCCTTTCATTTACTTGCAAACTTTTTTAACCACTTGGTTAATTCCAAAATGGGGTTTGACCTAAAGGAAAACCCCCAATCCCAATAAAATTTTAGTCTCTTTTATGTGTGTAGGTTGTAGGTGTGTGACTGTAATTATAGGTTTTGGCTTCATTTTCAGAGACAGAAAAACTCTTTTCGGCACATAGATTGTTTTGAGGATCAAGCATAACTTACGCATGCTCCCTTCAACTTTTGCTCATATTTGTAGGGAAGCTTTGTCTTGACATTCTATTGCTAATTCTAGGTGCACAACTTCATCCCACATCTCTATCTCAATACATAATCGTTTCTTTGTCATTTATGTACTTAGTCTCAATTTTCCTAATTCAACTAGTCTATTACAAAAGAGGGTCAATTTACTTTCCTAATACCTTCCAAATTTGTTGCAATTCACTTAGCAGTCAATCTCTTACTATTAGAGATTGGATCTAGTGAATTCAACCCCTCTTTTGAATGTGATATGCATTCAAAATTGAAGGGAATCCTTTGTGAAACTTTCATCCCTCTTTTGAGGGGAGTAAAGATTTCCACTTGATCTCCCCTCATCATTTTTCACCATATTACATTTTGGTGAAACCGACGTCTTTCATGCTTTACATTGAAAATTATTGCATATGTTTCATTTACAAGTTTAATTTTCTTGCAATTTACACAAACTTAGTGGTTAATTCATTGAAAACCCTAGTTGTTAAAATTGAAATTGAACTTGTGTTTTGCAAAACTTGATATCTATTGTCTTAGATCTGAAAATTACATTGCTTATCAAATTCAATTCTTTCATTGTCTTGTTCAATGTGCAAATCAAATTTACAAAATTAAGTAGTTAATTGTCAAAACCCTAATTTGTAAACATCAACTTGAACTTGTGCAAAAATTGGATTTACATTTAATTTTCAGATTTGTGACTATTTTCAGACTTGTCTTCTTGTCTAAAATTAAAAAATTCAGTTGCCTTCCTTTTCCCAAAATTCAAAATTTCAAAATTCAGTGGTTAGGTCCTAAAATCCTAATTTTCAAATTTAATTGGATTTTGTGTAAATTTCAATCAATTTCAAACAATTTCAATTTTCTAAATATTATTTAAGGTGGCCCTATCCATTAGGTTTGACCTTTTTCAAAATTGTAATTCAATTTTTTATCTTTTCCAAAACCTTAATAGGGTCTTATTTTGACATTCAACCCTTAATTTCACCTACCTAGAGATAATAAAATCAATCAAATTTTTGGGGTTAGCTATAAAATCATCATAGATTTCATCCTTGAAAAGTTTTGAAAAAGTTGGGAGAACTGTGCATAACTTACGCAGGGTCCCTGGCTTTTTTCCTAAAATTTCAGGAGATTATTATGACTGTATTTAATTGTGTAAATCCATAAATTTGGCTGATTTTGTTGAAATTTGATCCCTCTAAAATTGAAAACACTTCCTAATTTCAACATTACAACTTTCAAGGAAACATTAAAAATTAAGTGGTTAATTATAATCTACCCTAATTTTAAGATCTTAATTTTATCAATTTTAAAATTTGAAATTAAGTGGTATCCCATTGGCCCTGATTTTAAGTTTTAGTCTCTTTTTATTAATTATATATCTTTCTTGGAGATTGTGTCATTTCTTCTTTCCACAAAGTTCAAATTGTATAATCATCATTTTCTTGAATTTTGCATTATTCAATTTTGCAAACTTTGTTCCCAAAATTCAAAATTCAAAATTCAAATTTAAATTTTAACTTTTCCCTCTAGTCCATGAGTTTTACAACTATTAGTCCTAGAGGTATACTATCCCTGTTAGACAAAGCATTAGAATTAAGGTTTCCGAAGGTTTAATTCCCAAAGCAATGGAGCCTAATTTGGGTGACTTCTATAATGAGGATATTAATAATTCTTCCCATCCTAATAACATCTCTACCTACCCAATTGATGATTCCCATGATGAAGAAGAAGCTTTGACTAGAGTTTCCATAGATCAACTTTCAAAATTGGACAATCAATTTGACAATTTCCAATAATGGATGTTGCAAGAATATCCTAATTATGAAGCTCTTCCATTAATTGAAGGTCTAAAATGTATGATTCAAAGTGATAAGAATGTAATTGATATATTGTGTGTTATTGATCACATTATTGATTTTAATGTTATACCTATTAAGAGTTGTACTGAGAACTTAGGCTATTCACAACCTCCTACGCAAATCAATCATTCCATTCCTTTGACAACTTCTATGGCTAGTATTCCTACCTTCACTTCAAACATCATGGCTACTTCAACTCAAAATGTCATACCTACAACCATTAGTCATGGGGGAATCCCTCTTCTTAATTCAATCATCCATCTTTATTTATGCTTTCAATGACTATTCCTATTGTCAATCAACCAATCAATGTGACATAAGGGGGAAATTCATTCAATCATTTTACTCTACATTTTAGCGTCCCATTTCCTACTCAATCACCACCTATGCCTAATTACCATAGTGTCCCACTACCTTATTCTCAATCAATCCCTTCTTTCAATAACATCACACCACCTTCTCAATCAAACATGTTTAACATAAATAATTCAACTGAAGAAACCATTAATAACCTTTCTCAAACTATGTATTCATTGCAACAACAAATCGCTTCTATGAGTCAATCCAAGTTTAGTGTGCCTAGAATTGATGTTGTGAGCCCACTTTCTCTTGATATTGTTAGAGTTGTCCCTCCTAAACATGTTGAAGTCCCTCAATTGGAACTCTATAATGGAAAAGGTGATCCTTTAATGCACATGTCAAAACATTCCAAACTTTGTGTATTGACTTTGCTCATGATCAAAGATTTCTTTCCAAATTGTTTACTAGAACAATAAGAGATAAGGCTTTACAATGGTATTGCTCTATGCCTTCTTATTCCATTACTTCTTTTCAAAAATTATCAAATGCTTTTATTCAACAATTACAAAATAACATAGGCCCTAAAATCACTTTAACTAATTTAATGCATTGTAAACAAGGTGTTAGAGAAAAAGTGATTGATTTCATTGGTAGATATAGGCATTTGTGTTCTCAAATCTCTTTTCCAGTGCCTGGTAATGATATTCAAAGAATTTTTATTTCTAATTTGCAAAAAGACATTAGGGAAAAACCTCTCTTTTTTGAGTTTACTTCCTTTCCGCAATTGTGCGCAACACTTCATAATTCTCAACTGACTGTGAATCAAATGGAGAAATCTCCACCTATGGCTCTAAGTGATAAGGGTGAGAGTTCTCAACAAATGTTTGTGAAGTTCAAATCAAACAAAGGCTTCATCAAATTCAATGACACCATCAACAAAAACAATGTGAATGCTACAACAGGTGTGCCTCCTATTTCTAAATTTTTAAAAAGAGAGAAATAATTTACTCCTTTGAATGAATCTTTGTATAGCATCATGTCTCAATTGTTACAAAAAAATGTTATCAAGCTTCCTCCAACAAAACCAGTTGACCTTTCTAAAGCAACTTCACCTAACTTTGATAGTAATTCTTATTGTCAATTTCATCGTCAACCTGGTCATGATACTGAAAAAATGTTTTGCATTAAAGTGTACGATTCTAGAATTGAAATTGATAATAATACTATATCTGTGGCAGGTGTGAATGATAAGGGAAATAAATCAGTGGCTCCTCCTAGTCAAAATCTTAAGATTTTCACTGATCCTTTACTCTCTCATACCTCTAATGTGAATGAGGCTGAACACACATCTTTTTCTCCTACCGATTTCATGTTAATAGCTCTGCATGTGGTTAATTTGGTAGAGAAACAAGAAACACCTAATGACCCATGTATCACATTTGATACTAGTGATACCATTAGGGAACTTAATGGCCCTTTATACATAGTTGTGAAGATCCAAGGCAAACCTTGTCATGGTGCTTATTGATCTCTCTTGCATGGTTAATATCATCACTAAAGAATATCTTTGTACTTTACATTTGCATCAACCAATCTATGATGGTACTAATGTGATCGTTAAGTTATTTGATGGATTTTCTTGTCCTACTACTGGTTCTATCACACTTCCTATTGAGGTTCATACTAAATCTATAGATGTCAAATTTGTTATCATCCCTTCATCTGAAAAATTCTTCCTGAAGTTAGGCTACCCTTGGCTATCTTCCATGAAGGCTATTGCTTCTCCAATCCTTAAGTGTTTTAAATTGACCCACAATGGAGAAATCATAACTACCAACCATAGCTTATTTCAACTAACTAAAAGAAGCCTAGGTGTTCCTATTGATTGCTTTTGGCCTTAACAATTTCAATCTCTTCCACCAAGAAGTGATGCTCTCTTTCAATCTTATTAGAAATAGAAGAAAGATATGATTTTATCCTTAAGCCAACCTAGGACTCCAACACTTGATATTCCCATTATTCTTGAAGATTAAGTTCTTCCCCTAATGGATATAACTAATCTTCCGCCTAAGGAAGATTCCCAACCTATTCCTATGGCTGAAACCATACCTTCTCCTAAGAAGAACAATAATATTCCTCCTAAGGTTAGACCTATACCTCCTCCTCATGATGGACCTGGTCTCCTTCCTAAACCAAATATTCCTCGTTTATATGGTGCAGTTCCACTTCCTTCTTCTTATAGAGAGAAGAGACTTTCCTCTCCTCTTGTCCAACCTAAAAGACCTCAGCCTAAACATCCAACTATCAAAGATCAGAACATTTCTCCTTCAACAAATATACCTCAATCTTCTCAGCCTTCAGCTAAGACTAGACGAAATTGTTGTGTGAGAGAACATCGATGAAAATGTGGTGCTAGAGCTCGTGAAGTTGTTTCTCAAATTATTCAATCTCCCAATACCCCAACAGTTGACATGATTCCATTTTTTCCTAAGCAAGATGTTGAACCTAAATCTCCAAATCATGTTATAAAAAACATGTGATGATTTTAATTTTATTTATGTTAGAGATCCTCTTTTTATAAATCTTGATGAACAAATAAATGAAAATGCTATTCATGATTGAAATATAGCTCCTGATGCTTCTGATAGTGAATATGAATATGTTGATGTTGACAAGAATTTATCTACAAAATTTTCAAAAGCCTTAATCTTAGCTCCTAGAAACGCACAAAGTGACTTAGCATATGAGCATAAACCTTGTTTGGATCTTGTGATAGCTCCATCCACTATTCTTGATGTCACTCCTCTAGCATTTTTCCCGCCTTCCTGAAATAATGATCAACAAGATCGGGAGGTGGATGTCATGCTAGACTAGCTGCATTAGTACCATAGATCCTTTACCTCTCTCCTTTCTTGCTCTTTTGTGACGATTCTTCTATATTTACCTCTATTCTTCTATTTGTTGTCCCTAGTGATGTCTACTTGAGAATGATGCAAAGCATTGAGATGTCTTTTGGTCTCTTTCATGTTAACTCAAAAGACACGTGTCCCTTTCTTCCAAGGTGGTTTCCTTTCTTTGGGGAATGTGGACTATTCTATGCACATATATACATGATATACATGAGTTATCATGCAACATATTGACCCCGAGGAAAGTGAATCCACCTCATTCTTTGTGTTTTATGTTCATTATCCTTGGGTTTATTCCTCAATTGGGGGATAAATCCTTGTGATAGCTTGCTCCCTCTCTTTATCTCTGTTAGATGTATCCTACCTTAAATAAATCACTCCCGATAAGGCATGCATGATTTCTTTAACGTGGGGGCATACACTCTACTCATATTTTCCTTCTTGATAATTGGAGTTACTTAGTGGACTTTGGCTTTGCTTTGTAATCTTTCATATTTTTCTTTTCATTACTCATAGTGAGGGGAACTTTCCAAATTGCAATCATGGTTATCCCTCTTGATCTTCCGTTTTACTTTGTCAATTGAAGTTGTAAGATCCTTAGTCCACTGGGGTCTTGGTGCATCTTGCCTCCTTGACATGGTTGAAGTCTTTCAATCTTGTTTCCTTGTACTTTATTCATAGTATTGGCATATGCTTATACTCCCGCTAAAGTGGGGGCTAAATGTAGCATCATAAAATTGTGACCCTTGTAATTTTCAACCACATTTGGGTCTTTGCATTAGCAGATGAATCCCTAAGTTTGATCAGAGAGCCGAAATATGCTTGAGACATCAAAAAGTTCCATTTCCATCACTCTGCAATGCCTTTTGTTGTTGTTTGTCCTAAATTAGGGAAGGGTAGGGGTGTGGCACCCTTGTCCTAGCCCTATTTTAGGACCCCTCTAGTTATCCTTTGCATTCAGCTTGTCAATAGTTAAGCGAGAATTTTTTTCCTATGTCAGCATAAGATGGGAAATTACTCAAACAACCCTAATTGGCAAGTATATGAGGAGCACTTCTCCTCCTATTTACATAAGTTGATCAAATAACGATAAGTGGATCATAAAGCAACATTATCATCAAGCATCAAGCATTCAAGCATTCATTCAAACATTGAGCATTTCAAGTCTCCTTTCAAGGCTAGGTGTTGTATTCAAGTCAAGAATACAACCCTTGAAGAGGAGATTCCTATTAACATTCAAGACATCCTATTTCACATATCCATTCAAGAAATTTTATCTATCAAGGTATCAACATTTCAATTACATCCCCTTCTTGAGGTGGATTTTACTTCAGATATTTCCATTCATTTACTTGCAACCTTTTTCAACCACTTGTTTAATTCCAAAATGAGATTTGGCTTGAAGGCAAACCCGCAATCCCAACAACATTCTCTTCTCTTTTCTATGTGTAGGTTGTAGGTGTGCAGCTGTAATTGCAAGTTTTGGCTTAATTTTCAGAGATGGAAAAACCCTTTTCGACGCATGGATTTTTCAGAGGACTATGCATAACTTATGCATGGTCCCTGCAAATTTTTCTCAGATATCTAGGGAAGCTTCATATCACCATCCTACTACTAATTCCAAGTGCACAACTTCATCCCACATCTCTATCTCAAGATATAATCATTTCTTTGTCATTTCTACACTTAGTCTCAATTTGCCCAATTCAACTAGTCTATTAAAAAAGAGGGTCAATTTAATTTCCTAATACCTTCCAAATTTATTGCAATTCACTTAGCAGTCAATATCTTCCCCTTAGGGATTGGATCTAGTGAATTCCACCCCTCTTTTGAATGTGATATTTGTGCAAAATTGAAGGCCACTTGATCTCCCCTCATCATTTTTCACCATATTACACCTTCTTTGTCGGTTTGGTTTGATTTTGGATCTCATTTCTTCTACACTTATTTGCCATGTGTCTAGATTTTTTGCAATTGTAACCCTTGATATTTTCCAGATTTTGTCTTGACCTACACTAGTTAGCTTTGTGTCCAAAAATATTGCATGTATAACATCTTCCTCTAAAGTAATTATGTCTATTTTGATTTATAATCGAATTCCTACACTAATTAACTTTATGACCATATCTATTGCATGTCTAACATCTACCAGAAAATGGGTTAGAAGTTTGATTTATACTGCTTCTATACTCTACTTCTTTATGTCCTACTCTATTACATCTATGACAAGAACCATTAAAGGAGTTGTTTTTCATACTTGCTTGTTGCTTGACTAGAGACTTACCTTTTTCTTCCTTGATGGTCATTTCTTTTACCAGAGGTGAATCTTCTTTGGCTTGATAACATCAACTAGATTCAGTCTTTGTTCCCTTCTTCGATATCTTTGTCTATTGATTCTTTGTTTTCTCAAGATATACTTTGAGAGATGTTACTTCTTCCTTTAACTTATCACATTCTTCTGATTTGCATTTCACCATTTTGTTCAGGTATTCCTTGGTATTCTCATTGTCCTAATTTTTTATTCTCATATCTGCAATAGTGTTGTTTTCTTGCTTGAGCTCCTCATTAACTTCTTTGTGCCTTATCTTAAACTTTTGGATCTGCTCTCTTAGCTTCTTGATGCATTCATTAGCTAGTTGGACATTCTCTTTTAGATCATCATTTTCAAATTCTACTACCTCAAGTTCTTCAAGAGCATTTCTCAAATCATCATTTAAATCCATAAGTTCTACTTTCCGAATCTCCTTTGAGTGGTTAAACTCTTCTAAAGGACTTGGTTGTGATACCAATTATTGAATATCTGAAATATTGAGAGGGAAGGGGTAAATCATTATTCCCTTGAACTTATTAAAACTTATAATTAACCAATAACATAATATAATTTAAATGCAGCAAATGAAATAGACACACAACACATAACACCAAATTTTATACGTGGAAAACCCAATATGGGAAAAACCACATAGAGATAGTTCTCTTAGGAATGATATAATATGTAACTAGTTACACAGTATAAGAGGGGGCTCACTATAGGTTTGACTCACTACCAAAGTAAAAATATGGCTTATAGCTGGATAATGGAGTACACAAGAATTTGAACTATTGTAGTTACAAATGACATATGCATAGGTTACAGTTCCTTTTAAGTACAAAAGTTGTCTCAAACATTCACAGTATTTAATTCGTACACCAATATTTATATCCACAAATTTTTCACATATACATATAGTAGATAGAATGGTTGTTTCTCAACAACCATGTCTCTAACACATAATATTGATGATAATATATACACACCAACCATATTGATAAGTCAGCTCAAGATGGAAGGGGTTATAATGGACTTATCCACATGCTAAAGCAATCAAAGTATTTTCATGCAATGTCAGCTTCCATAATAGATTCTTAAGTAGAAAACGCTTCTAGAAAATTTGGATAGGAAAGGATCTAAACCTTCTCAAGAAAAAATTATTTCATCGCATCTGGATGGGACCAAGCCCAATAGCAACTTCTGGTAAGAGCAAACACCATATCTCAAAGTTGTGCATACATACATTGCATAACAAAGAAATATTGCATTCATGAAGCAAACTTCTGGACTAAACCACATGCATACATGCCAAATAAAACATAACATCCATGACATCAATGACAATAATGACAATATTTCAACATACCCATTCAACAAAAGGTATATAACATATGTGAAAAAACCAAACAATGTATGCAAAATAGATAAAAATTTACTTTTCGTAAAAAAATATAAAAATTTTTAAACCAGAAAAAATTGACAAAATTTTGAAAGAGAATTACAATGTTGCCTTTGCCAGTTGGATGCTGATATGACCTGACCCACTCAGGTACATGTTGTCATGCTCCAATGCCTATCATTATGCTTAAACTGCTCATAGAATGCTTTGAAAATGCTCTAGATGCTCTCAACTCAAGGAATGCAAATGAACTAAATGAAACTTGAAAATTCCATTTATAAGCCAAAATTAGGGTTTTTCCATCCACAACAGTCGTGGTGACCTTGAACTTTGAAGCACTTGTAAGTAAGTTGAATGAGCTCAAAATTTCATGAAATTGAAAGCTATGACTCATGAGTATGCTATCGTTAAATTGGTCTCAATTTCATATTTTTTCAACCAATTTTTTGAGGGGGCATAATTACACCCTACAATCATCGGGGCATTATGTGGTAGAAAATTTTCAAAATTTTCTTTAAAATAGCATCATTCCGACATTGTCCCAAAGAGGGGAAAATGTAGACACATAAAAATGTCTCATCGCTAACACACTAATTATTCATCTTAATTAATTAAATAATTATTTAATTATTTAATCAAGCTAATTGTTATTCTTATAAACTAATTTAATAATCATCATTTCATGACTACTAATTATTCAATTTCCCCTTAATCAATTAATCATTTAACCTTCTTTTCTTTAAATTAATTAAATAATTTATTATTTAATTAATTTAAAATTAATACTTTTAATAAAATAATCTATTATTAAATTAAACTCGATATCTAATAATCAAATAATTTCTTTAAATCATTTAATTAACTATTTCATGCTTCTCAAATTAAAAAATTTGATTCCCCAAATTCTAATTTCATCTAGTTTCAATAAATGTGCATTTCATTTCATGAGTTTGAAAATGAAAATTTAAATAAATTTCAAATCAAATGTGCAATTTCAAGTCAATTTCCTACAACACATGTCAAAATCCTAACTGGCACTGACTTCCAATATGAATGTCAATCACCTTTTCTAATTGGGCAATCAATTCAGTCATCTAACCAATTAACTCAGTTAACTCTTCAATCACTTTTTTTAACTCCAAAATCAGCCTTTTGGAATATACTCATCAATTCGATTCACTGATAAATCTATCATGTCCATTGGTCAATTCATTCATTCAACTCATCAATCAAATGGGTTTAACATCCAATTAGTTATGTCTCAAATGATTTCAACTGTTGATCAGTTTTGTTCCAAAATGCATCTCAACCATTCAATTTCTTCATTAGAAATCTATAAATTGACCATCAATCTCCTATTTTCAATAATCATGATCTTTGAATTCATGTGTCACATTGAGAGCCAACATACCAGAAGACTCAGAAGAACAATGGAAGTGATTTTCATCCCTACAATAGGGAGTTTTTAATCAAATTCTTTTATGTAAGATTATTATTTTGATTGCATTCTTTCATTGATATTATAGATTTTGATTTCTTAGTTAGGGATTTTGTGATTTTCCTTCATCCTAATTATGCTTGATTTTCTTGTAATACACTAGCCACTCTAGATTGATATACTGCCATTTGATGAATCTTCGAACTACCTTCTATGTCATAGACCAATTTGGCATGGCACAAGAAATCTCAAATATGCTTCATATGATTTACCTAAAAGGAAAAATATTAAAAATTTTATCTCTTAGTTCTAGATATTTAACAAAGTGCAACCCTTCTTTGGGAAAATAATTTACTTTAGGAGATTTATTTCTAAATTTATAGAAAAGACATTTTATTTTATATATAGTCGAGAAGAGTGATTTATCATGTAAGGATAAGTATTCAACCTATTCTTTCATGAAGATAAAATATACACTCAAGAAAACTCTTGTATTAGTACCTCCCAACTACTCAAGGCATTTTTTACTATTTTTTTTTACTTTTAGACTATTATTGGATTTATTCTCAAAAAAAATGTTGATAGGTATTAGTGTGAGATTTTGCCAAGATCTAGAGGCAATGGAAATCACAAATAAGGGAGACAAAATAGATGATAGGAATAAACTGTATTCTATCAAGATGAAAATACTGATCAACTAGATCATCAAAAGTTGTTACATACAATGATTATGAGCCTACATATATAGGCAAGGCTATATGGATATATGAGCACACAAACATGACATGTGGCTCAATAAGAAACAAGGGTAGGCAGGAGAAACAATATAATATTCCACATGAGGTGGATCACCCACCGAAGGTGGAATTATCACTCCACAATAAGTGGATATGATAAAGTAGTAACAAGATCAACACCATAAAAGGTGGAAATTCTCCTAAACACACTATCCCAATGTGGCACAAACACCCAAGTGTCTCATACCCAAACTACTATGAAATTTATTTCCTATTTAAACTTAAGTAAGGTGTAATAATATCCAACATGAATAATTATTTACACCATCCCCCTTAAGTGCAACTTAGGGGAATGCACTTAAGTCTACAATGCAACTAAGCAATGCAAGATGGGTCCTAGCTACATGGCCATGTTAGGTACCCATGTACAAATGTAAATACATGCAAACCAATGCAATGAAATCTCTCACAAATCAGGGAAAGAGAGAAAAACCCAATGGGAAAAAACCCTCCCCCAAAAGAGAGATGCAAACTATACAAGAGAACTCTCATAGAATCATGTGAGGAACAAAATCCCATGTGAGGAAAAAGTCCCCCTCATATGAGAGAAGAAGAGAAGCTAGGAAGCCCCCCCTCAATGTCAAATCATCTGCAAGGATGGTCCAAGATGTTGACCAAAATACCTTCCCATTAGGAAGAAAGAGAGCCAATGCTGCACCAATTATGTCAAAGTTAGACAAAACCATGTACCAAGTCGATGTCGATGAATCACTTGCTGCAACAAAATGAAGATCAGGCATGGAGACAACCCGCTTTGAGCATAATCTCAATACTCGTAAACTATAGAAATATTGGTACAATCAAAGTCTCATGAGAGCCATGCACAAATGTGTACAATCTAAGTCTCAACTGGAGCCTATTAGGGACCGGAAGGGAAACTGAGAGGGGAGGGTGAATCGGTTGTGAGGTAGTTATATAAAATTTGCAATCCAATTATCAGATATAACAATTGTATAATAATTAAATAGATTTAGCAGTATCAATATAAATTAATGTGAAAGACAGAAAGAGAAACAAAATCCACAACACATAACACAAAGATTTTAATGTGAAAACCTGGTGAGGGAAAAACCACGGCGGAAAACCTTACCCACAATCAAATGAAAATACTACAGATAGTATGTGTATACAAATGGGGTCTACACATGCAGAAAGGCCAACCGCCTAGAGCTCACTACTTGATGACAAAATGGGAGGTCTCACTGACTTACAAGTGGTTAGTTAAATCCAAGATAATGTACTGCACAAAGTAGCATCAACAATGCTTGATTCAGTACCAGTTTAAGCTCATAACTTATTCATAACCTTTCCTTCAACCTTCAAATGATGTCTTCTTGATTCGCACAAGGATCTGCTCTTCAATATTTGCTCATACCATTTCCATATCCAAGTACATACATGATCATCAAATGATCTTAAATTTATACAAAGCCAAGGACCAAATGAGTGGGTCGGCTCATCAAAGATATTACAATGAAAAACAATTACAAATAAGATACAACATGTCAACTCAATACAATAACCAATCAATAAATAATTTCCATGACGTGCAATGTTGATCTGGACATGAAACATGTACCGGTCCATAACCAAGACCTATCTTTCGATAAAGGAAAATGTGTCAACCCAATTAGACCAATAAACAGAACACCAAATCCAAGCTTCCAATCAATGTCTTCGACATAGCAAAATGATAACAAGTCATCATCGCTACTGGTGAAAAAAATAACCTGTCAGTGAGTGCATAACAATATGCCGGTAAATGTATAACCAAAATACCAGAATATCAAACCATCAATGTAGATCTCCAGAATGAAAAGTGTTGACATCAATGACAAAACCAATGCAACACATGACAAAGACATCCATCATACCAACAATCTCCCCCTTTGGCATTGATGGCAACACTAGATAGAAAAACATCTAAGTGCCAAAAATAGAATGCCAAAATAAATCAAACAACCAACAATCTCCAAATACCAAGTTCTGTTGACAGAAAACAGAAACCAAGAAACCAAAGATACAATGTTTTTCTATAGATATCTCTCCCCTTTGACATAAATTGTCAAAGAAGTCAAGCTTCAAGAAATATAATACTTATCCAACTGCTCCTCCTGAGAAGTAGCTCTCCTTCATCAAAGCCGAAAAACACATTTTCTGATAATTTCTATCGGTTTGATACCAAACTCTATCATCTAAGTCTCTACTAGTGGGGAAATTACCCCAAGCTTCTCTCTGAGATATTCAAATGCCTCCTTAGCTAGAGGCTTTGTAAAGATATCTGTAATTTTCTCTTTAGTATTCACATAAACCAATTTTACTTCATTTGCTTCCACATCTCTTTCGGAAAATTATACTTAATAGAAACATGCTTTGTCTTAGAGTGAAATATTGGATTCTTTGATATATCAATTGATGTTGAATTATCACAATAGATGATTACCGGTTCTTTGCATTTTATCTTTATATCCTTCAACATTTTTTTTATCCATAATACCTGAGTACAATTAGTTGTTGCCGCCACATATTTTGATTTTGCAGTGGATAAAGAAGTACAAGTCTATTTTTTGCTTATCCAAGAAATTAGTCTACTACCAAGAAAGAATTCTCCTCTGGTACCTACCCAATTTTCATCAGTGTATGCACATAAATCAAAATTTTCATCCTTAGGATACCATAAACCAAGATTTGTTGTTCCTTGTAAGTACTGAAAAATCCTTTTAACTGTTGTTTCATGATTTTCTTTAGGATTGTCTTGAAATCTAGATACAATACATACTGCATTCATTATATCAGGCCTTTTTTGGGTCAAATACAATAATACACCAATCATAGATTTGTACCTTGTCACATTAACAGGAGCAGATTCATCCTTCAAAGTCATTTGATCAGTTGTAGTCATAGGAGTGCTTACCGTTTTGGAATTATCCATACCAAATTTCTTCAAAAGTTCCTTCAAGTATTTTGTTTGACTAATGAATATCCCTTTATCTGTCTGTGAAATCTGCAAACCTAAAAAGAATTTTATCTCTCCAATCATAGACATTTCAAATTCTTCCTGCATCTTGTTAGCAAAATCCTTACATAGACCTTCTTCACCTCCAAAAATGATATCATCCACAAATACTTCAATAACCAAAATGTCATCATTGGTAACCTTGTAATATAAGTTGCTGTCAACATTACCTTTTGTGTAGCCAAGCTTCAAAAGATATTTATCCAATCTAGCATACTAGGCTCTGGGTGCTTGCTTCAAGCCATATAAATCTTTCCTTAACCTACAAACAATATCATTATCTACCAAAGAAAATCCATTAGGTTGTTCAATGTAAACTTCTTCCTCAAGATCTCCATTCAAAAATGCACATTTAACATCCATTTGATAAACCTTGTAATTCTTGTAGGCTGTAAATGCTAGAAATAGTCCAACTACCTCAATTCTAGCTACTAGTGCAAAGGTTTCATTATAATCAATTCCTTTTTTCTATGAATATCCTTTACAAACTAATCTTGCTTTGTTTCTGATTACTTCACCATCTTCATTGATTTTGTTCCTATATACCCATTTAGTTCCAATTACATTTTTGTCTTTAGGCTAGGGAACCAATGTCCATGTATTATTCTTTTCAATTTGTTCTAATTCATCTTGTATTTCTTTAATCCAATGCACATCCTAACATGCTTGAATAAAAGATGCTGGTTCAATTTGAGAAATTAAACATACCTCTTCATTTGCCAGTCTTCCTCTAGTCATAACACCATGATTCTTATTTCCAATTATCTGATTCTTTGAATGATTCAATCTTACATACCTAGGTTTGTTCTGATTTATAATTACATGTTGTTGTTCTTCAGTCACAGTTGAGTATTTTGATGATGTCGGTGTGACTGAGTCTTCATTCTGTATTAGTGGGATCTATGTCGGTTCATTTATGATCATTTCAACTATTGGTTCTACAGATCTAGAATCTCCTCTAAAGTGCTCATCAATCTTCACATTAGTGCTCTCAATGATTTTATGCAATCTCTTATTATAACATCTATATGCCTTTCTTTTAGATGAGTAACCAAGAAATATTCCTTCATCACTTCTAGGATCAAATTTCCCAACGTATTCATCTCTTCTAATGTAACACTTGCTTCCAAAAATTCTGAAATATTTAAGAGTAGGAACATGACCAAACTATAACTCATAAGGAGTCTTATCGGTTTCACTTTTGATGTGAACTCTGTTGAAAGTGTAAACCACTATATTCACTACTTCTCTCCAATACATGTGAGGTAGATTTGCTTTCATTAACATAGTTCTTGCTGCATCCATAATAGTTTTGTTCTTCCTTTCCACAACTCCATTTTGCTGACGTGTCTGGTGTGCTGATAGTTGTCTTTTGATTCCATTCACTTCACAAAATGCATTAAATTCTCTAGATGTAAATTCACCTCCTTGATCTGATCTTAAGCATTTGATTATCTTACCGGTTTCATTTTCTACCATTGCTTTGAATATCTTGAATTTCCCAAAAGCTTCTAATTTCTCCTGAGAAAAGTAACCCAACACATTCTAGAATAATCATCAATGATTAGCATGAAATATCTATCTCCTTGTAAACTTCTTGTTCTTGCTAGACCACATAAATCAGTATGGATTAAATCAAGATTACTATTAGATTTCTCAGTAATGCTCTTAAATGATATTCTAACTTGCTTTCCCATTTGACATTCCTTACATACCGGATTATGAGGTTTCACAATCCTAGGTAAATCTCTTACTGCCTTAGTTGAACTGATTTTTACAATGCAATCAAAATTTACATGAAAAAGTCTCTTATGCCATAACCGACTTTCATCAATATGAGCAATCAAACATGTCTTATCTCCAGAATTCAAGTGAAAGATATTACCTTTAGTTTGATTACCGGTTGCAATCTCCAATCTAGTTCTATTTTTAATATTGCATTTCCCATTCTTGAACTATAATTGAAATCCTTTCTCAACTAGCTGACCAATACTCAAATGTATCTCCATATTGATCTTCCATATGCCATAGTTAGTACCATCAAGCTTTGGACTATCCTTCTTGAAAACATTAGATGCCATAGGATCTTCTCAAGCTATTAGGCTTATGCACAAAAAGGACTTATCTATGATACTAATTGTTAGGGATCAGAAGGACAACTGAGAGGGGGGGTGAATTAGTTGTGAACTAGTTATATAGAATTTGCAATCTAATTATCAGATATAACAATTTAAACCTTAATGTCGGTAAGCCAAACTTAAGTGCCGGTATAAGAATTAAATAGATTTAGCAGTACCAATATAACTTAATGTGAAAGACAGAAAGAGAAACAACATTCACAACACATAACACAGAGATTTTGATGTGGAAAACCAGTGAGGGAAAAACCATGGTGGGAAACCTTACCTACAATCAAATGATACTACTGCAGATAGTATGTGTATACAAATGGGGTCTACACATGCAGAAAGGCCAACCGCCTAGAGCTCACTTCTCAATGACAAAATGGGAAGTCTCACTAACTTACAAGTGGATGGTTAAATCCAAGATAATGTACTGCACAAAGTAGCATCAACAATGCTTGATTCAATACCGGTTTAAGCTCAGAACTTATTCATGACCTTTCCTTCAACCTTCGAATGATGTCTTCTTGATTTGCACAGGGATCTGCTCTTCAATATTCGCTCATACCATTTCCATATCCGAGTACATACATGATCATCAAATGATCTTATATTTATACAGACCCAAGGACCAAATGAGTAGGTTGGCTCATCAAAGATATTACAATGAAAAACAATTACAAATAAGATACAAGATGTTGTCTCAATACAATAACCAATCAATAAACAATTTCCATGACGTGCAATGCTGATCTGGACATGAAACATGTACCGGTCCATAACCAAGACCTATCTACTAGTAAAGGCAAATGTGTCAACTAGATTAGACCAATAACCAAAACACCAAATCCAAGCTTCCAATCAATGTCTTCGACATAGCCAAATGATCTCCAGATGATAAGAAGTCATCATCATTACCGGTGAACAAAATAACCTGTCGATGAGTGCATAATAGTTTGCCGGTAAATGTATAACCAGAATACCAAAATATCAAACCATCAATGTAGATCTCCAGAATGACAAGTGTTGACATCAATGACAAAACCAATGCAACACATGACAAAAGTCATCCATAATACCAACAGAGCCATGCACCAAGGCTCACAAGATATTCCTAATCTGCGTATACAATAGGATTACATTAAATATGTCAACAATGACAAGATAAAAAGAGGTGTGGCACTTTATGATAGTGCAAATACAACATTGCTCATAGAAGAGCATACAACATGATAGTGCAAATCTGGAAACATGAAAGAGATGCCACCAAGAAGCCTTGTAGAATACTGTAGAAAAAGGCACCTCTGATTGGGATGTGGCCAAGAGATATAAAGGAGCAAATCAACCCCCACCCCCCCCCATGACTGCCGGTTGGAAGCACTGCAAGACAGGTATGAAGTGACAAGAAAAAATTGTGTTCTCAATTTGACTTATTCCAAGATATTTTTGTTTTTAAAAGATTTTAAAAATCTAAATAAAAATAGTTTATTATAGCCCATAAAAAAACTTTATTAAAGAACAAATTAAAAAAGGTAGTCATTTTTTTTAAAAAAAATTTGAAATGAAAAAAAAACTTTAATAAAAATTTATTAAAGAGAAAAAAAAAGTTTATTTTTTATTATTTAAAAAAACATAAAAAAAATTAAGTTTTTAACCCCCCCTATGGGAAGGGGCCTGAAGAGCCCTACGGGGCCATCACAAATCCTGCGGGATCACCGCATGTACTCTGCAGTACCACCACAGAGCTTGTGGTATGTGCAGGTACTTTGTGGTGGTCACAGGGCCTACAGGTCGCAGGACTACAGGTCCCAGTACTGCGATGACCGCAGCCTACATCACTCGCAGTACTGCGGTGACCCCCCCCACCCCACAAAAAGTTAAAAAAAAAAATAATGAACCCCTCAATCCAATAAAATTTGGATTTAATTAATTTTTTGTTTAAAATTTTTCAAAAAAAATAATAAACAAAATTTACTTTTTATTTTTAAAATTTCATACATGTACCTGCAAGTCCGTATGGCAGGCCAGGAGGGGGAATTTTTTCAACTTGGGGTAAGGGAGGTTGATTTCAAGGAATTGACAGTCGATCTTGCGGTTTTCGGGCCTTCTGAGTGCAATGGCGATTATGGATTTGGCCAAAAATGCTCCAAAATTGCAGATTGTTGTTGGGACAAGTCATCACCATCCACCTTCAAATGGCTCTAGATTTGACCTCGGATGTTGGATTTGGATGAAACAAAAAGCAATTCTAACTTTCTCAAATCTCCTCAATCTAATGGTTACCTTAGATGTGACCCAACAAACTCCAATATGCAAAACCCCAAATTTCTCTCAATTGGCAAACCAATGGAACTCTAATGGCTTTGATTCCATATGAGATTTTACCAAGATCTAGAGGCAATGGAAAACACAAATAAGAGAGACAAAATAGATTATAGGAATAAACTGTATTCTATCAAGATCTAAAATTGATCTTCTAAGTGCAATGGCAATTATGGATTTGGCCAAAAATGCTCCAAAATTGCAAATCGTTGTTGGGACAAGTCATCACCATCCACCTTCAAACGGCTCTAGATTTGGCCTCGGAGGTTAGATTTGGATGAAACAAAAAGCAATTCTAACTTTCTCAAATCTCCTCAATCTAATGGTTACCCTAGATGTGACCCAACAAGCTCCAATATGAAAAACCCCAAATTTCTCTCAATTGGCAAACCAATGGAACTCTAATGGCTTTGATACCATGTGAGATTTTACCAAGATCTAGAGGCAATGGAAAACACAAATAAGAGAGATAAAATAGATTATAGGAATAAACTATATTCTATCAAGATGAAAATACTGATCAACTGAATCATCAAAAGTTGTTACATACAATGAATATGAGCCTACATATATAGGAAAGGGTATATGGATTTGTGAGCACACAAAAATGACATGTGGCTCAATAAGAAACAAGGGTAGGTAGGAAATAGGTGTGGTAGGTAGGAGAAACAATATAATATTCCACATGAGGTGGATCACCCACTGAAGGTGGAATTATCACTCCACAATAAGTGGATATAATAAAGTAGTAACAAGATCAACACCATAAAAGGTGGAAATTCTCCTACACACACTATCTCAATGTGGCACAAACAACCAAGTGTCTCATACCCAAAATACTATGAAATTCATTTCCTAAGTAAACTTAAGTAAGGTGTAATAATATCCAACATGAATAATTATTTACACCAACAATTAGGATACCATTTCCATTTTTACCAAAAAATTATAAAATGTTATGCTAAATTATTTTATCATTAAAAAGAAAGCATACGCTTTTGTTATAAGTATTAAAAAATTTAGATTCAATTTTATATGTATAGTAGAGGGGAAAAAGTGAACCACTCTAATAGGTGGGTGAACACCAGTCAAGGACTCACTATTCAACCTCTACACTCAGGATGTAGTACAAAGTGTCTAACTATCTAGTAGCCCTTAAATTTTATTGAATGTGTCATAGAGGTCTTCTGATACAAACCCTATAACACTTTGTCTAAGGATGCACACGCAGGTCTTAGATGACAATGTGATGGGCTAGTGTCCTGTATGGATAAAGTCACAAAGTCCATATAGAGGATAGATTGCAAAAAAAGCATTTCTAGATAATAAAACTATATAAAACACCAGAGTAGAAAGTGAAGTAAAACTAATTATGAAATAACACAAGATAAGAGAAAATAAACCTCACAACTAGTCCATGCTTAAAGCCTCCACCTAGCTCCACAAATCAACTCATTAACCTACACACAAAGTGAGCAAGGACAAAATGTCATGGGTGTGTTTTAAAGGCCTACCATAGTTAGACCCCTATTTTGGTGTTTCCACCTCCACAAATAGGAAAGATAAATAGAAATATAATAGAAAGTAAAAGATAAATATTATAAGAAAGATAACCGATAATATGCTATAGAGATAGTAATGGAAAGAGGTAGAAGAGAACTCCCCTTCCACACCCAAAGGAAAGACTTGTCGAATGAAGAAGAAGAAAGAGTTGATATTCCTCAAAGTACGATGGTGGTGGTTATGTGAGAGAGAAGAGTAGGTGTACCAAAGAGAGCTTCTAGGGGATCATGGATACAAGAAAGAAGTCGTAAGATCAAAATCACAACCCAAGAGATAGGATGAAAGACTAGAGAATTCAAATTCATGATAAGAGATCCCAAAAATGAGATGGAAGCTTGGAGAAGATATGCATGCAAGACAAAGGAAAATGTCAGTGGTCCCACGCAAAGATATTACGAGCATCTTCTAGGTTTAGGTGTAATTCTGATTCGCGAGATGCGAGTGCAGTGCGTGGATGTCTCTATGACATGCTAATGTCTATGAGTCAAATAGTCAATATGGTTAGGAAAAGGACAAGGTAGATATTGATGGGGCTAGTGAGATGGAGAAAAGGACAAAGTGGTCAAAGATTTCTTAAATCAACATAAAATAGAGGTTTTTATGTAGAATAGAATTACATGGGGTGTAATTTATGAAACTACATTTTGCCCCCACTTTAGTGAGCATATTATTATTATGAAAATGCGAGCTAAAGTAATAAAGTAAAAAAATTTCATATTCAAACGAGAAGAAAAATTCTCTACCCATGCAAATATGCCCCTAGGGAAGAGTCCTAAATCTTTGAAGAGATGATGTTGGGATATTCCATCAAAAATATGTTATCTGCAAACAAACATGTTAGATGAAAAAGCAAAAGAATTAATACGACAAGCACTGAGATAACAAGTCATGATAAAAATATGATTTTGTTGGTATGGGTAGCACATTGTGCTAGAAAGCCATATGATAGAACAATTTTAGATAGAGTGGATTGGCCCCCACAAAAGGAAATAAGATCTAGTGGCTTGGCCCCCACCAAGGCAAACAAGATGGTTTATAAATTTTGTTGGTATGGGTGGCAGGATATGCTAGATGGCCATACGATAGGGTGACCTTCCATCAAGTGGATTGGCCCCCATTAATAGGAAAACAAGGTTATTTAAAATGCAGATATGATAATTTGCAAAACAATGCAAAAATATGAAGACATGGGAGGCCCCTCCTTAGAATGGTATGTGTGGAACAAATGTCATTCTAAGGAGAAGAGATGTGTCATGTCAACATGATGAGATGTTTTTATGGAATGCCACCTTGCAACGGATGACACATAACACCTACCACATCAACAAAAACAAAAGGGAA
Organism: Cryptomeria japonica; assembly: GCF_030272615.1. Taxonomy (NCBI): domain Eukaryota; kingdom Viridiplantae; phylum Streptophyta; class Pinopsida; order Cupressales; family Cupressaceae; genus Cryptomeria; species Cryptomeria japonica. The sequence goes on from NC_081411.1 coordinate 101,627,989, forward strand.
TAGGGGGATCTACTAATTTATCCTTAGAACCCATAACAATGAGAAAAATATTTAATATATAGTTACATATGGGTGTTTCATCATGGTATCAAACTTTACAGATCGTATAAAGAAGGCACATGAAGACAAAGAGAAAAATAAAAATCAAGTCAACATGGAAAGAGCCTGAATTCCCCCAATGCTTTGCATTGTCCCCAATGATGAAAACCAAGATACAAAAGATAGAAGAAGGCAATTAACTAACAAAAGAAAAGTACAATAAAAAACAAACTTGTTTCCAAGCACCTATAGAGTGACTTGGGTCCTTCATGAGAGCACGTAATATATAAAGACAAATAACCCCCTATTCCCAAGTATCAATGGGGCAACTTGGGTCCTCCGGAAGGGAACAAACATATAGAAAGAAAGTATCAGGGAACACAAGCAAACACACTCTAATCTACAAGATAAAGAGAGGGAGGCACCAACCTATAGGTCATCCCCCTATAGGTCACTATACTCCCAATATTTATTATATGTGGAGGGAGGTCGGAACCGAAGGGGATAACTGCAAGGGGAGCTCCTGGCATGGCACCAACAATAAGGGCTAGGAATGAAGCAAATTCCATATTTTCATCCAAAAGAACCTCGGAGGAGAGAGTCAATGAGTGTGTGAAGATCAGTGTTAATGTCGGGATATCCTCTAGGGATTCAAATAGACACCTCTCATTGGAAGAGCCAAGTAACATGGCTTGAGGTGGTGGAACAGGAGCTATGTTGCTAATCTCTGAAAGAGGGGCAATGACCAGTGATTTTTTTAGTGGCTAATATTCGCCAATTGGCTATTTTAATTAATTTGAAAAGGAAAATTTGGCTAATTATTCAAGTTTTAAGGTGACCTAACCCGCCAAATTTTTACAAAATTTTATTTTAGTCTTCTTTAAATCACTAGAGAGTTTATTTTATTAGATTTTTAAACTCAAAGATTTGACAAAATATTTGATACATGATTGGATCAGATTTGCCAAAATTTTATAACTTATTGTAAAAAGTTAAATTAATTTGCCTATAATACATAGTAGTTATTAGTTACTTTAGGGTTTTATCAACAATCTTTAGTTGCTACCATTGATTCAAAATATAATCTAATGATAGCCATTGCATTCCATTATGTAAATTGTACCTATAAGTTGTAATGTTCATGGGGGTTGAGTTACTTTTCAATTGTTGGCCTCAATGGAAATCAATGGTATAAAACAATTTATGGACCCATGAGTATTATAAATTTTAAGTACATTTTATCCGAAAAAATACAAAGAAGACTATTAGGTTAATTTAAATTAGTAGTAGTAACTAAATAAAGTAGTTTCTACCCTTTAAACTCATTAATGATTTCCACCTTAGGCCTCTACTTTTCTATAAGAAATTATTTTTTAAATGAAATTGTTTGCAATAGTAATTAATGCATACTCATATTATTTTCTAAGATTCACCAACATTTTCTACCAAAGAATTTTGATGTAAAAAAATTCGTCAATAAAATTAATATTTTCTTTTAAAAAATGAAAGATTCGCCAATAAAAATTATTATTATTATCCAAAATAAATTAAAAAATCGCCAAGATTTTATAGCTTTTTTTGAGGGAGGGTTTCTTAAAGTTATCACTGGCAAAGACAAACTCTGGAGAACACAGAACCTCCTCAAGAAAATAAATAGAGGTAGATAGAGAAACAGAAATATAAATAGGCAAAGACATGAAAATTCAAGGTGTCAGAGTCAAATTTCAGTGATGGAACTTAGGCATGGGGCCTTACTCAAACTTTCACTTTGGTTTCTGTGGAAGTGAAGACATCCAATCCATCATAGTAGGTTTAAGGACCCCAGGAAAACTCTAGTGTAGAGGCAACTGTGAAACAACCAAAGAATATAGGACTACACTGAGCACCACTTGAATGTGAAGCATGTTTACAAGCTAGAAGAAAGGAGGAACATCTGAAAAAGAAGTGATCAAGGTAGGCTCCAAGGAAGGAGGGACAAAAATTTGAACCCATTTAGGATGAGGCTCATTAGTAGTTCTTGGAGAAGATGACAATAGGACAGAAGATGAAGCAGGAGCAAGATAAGCAATCTTAGAAGTAGGCACGGAAATGGAAAGGATAGACACCATCAATTCACTCACAACACTCATAGCAGCTTCACACTCACAAGCCATCATGTGCTAATGAAACTTGTGCTTGTGTACTTGCTGATTACAACATAGATGGGGTCTAGGAGTGAAAGTCTAGGAAATCTCAACAACATTGTGTTCCATAGGAGAAGCCTTCAGAGCCAAAGCCAACAAAGGAGAAGGCCCAACTAATGAAGTAGGAGGTGCAACTAACACAGATCTCACATTCACAACCATAGGTGCACTTCCTCATTTTTCTCGAGGAGGAGTTGGAAGAATAAGGGAAACGTTGAAATGTTGTGATGTAGGAACCAATGGAGATGAACAAGTGCAAGGTGAATGTCTACCCTTATCATATCGTGTAGGATAAGGGATGTCAACAAGGATAGGAAGCTCAAAGGGAGGGATAATTATAGACCATTGTAGCACACATGCCTTTCCTTTGTCTATATTAGGTACAGACACAAGAACAAAAGACACCACTTGGGACTGCATGGTCCTAGTTGGACGAGGATGTCTACCCTAAGGATTAGGTTTAACCTCAACTTCTAATGAAGGAGGAGTGTAAGGTACTACCCGCTCAAACACAAGAATAGATGGGCCAATGAGAGGCATAGGAAGGCAAGGAAACTGCATGTTGAGCTGATGTAGATGCCAACTCTCCTTTCTTGCATTTATAATATACCTTATATACAAATCTCCATGAGGAGTCATAGGACCAACTGGAGTAGGCCAAAAATGGTCTAAGGTAAAACACCCACAGACAATCAGTGGCTGCAATCTAGTGTCTTGAACTATGTGCACTATGCCCTCATGAGGAAATTTCAAACATTTTTCAACTAGTGAAGGGATTGCTTCCATGGAGATTAGCTAGGGGATACCTAGCTTAGCTTGAAATGATTTCAATTCAAGAATAACAACAAAGTTGGTGGAAACTGCTTTGGGTCCTACAAGGACCATCAAAGTAGTTTTCTCAAGTAGTGGAACAAAAATTCCATGTGTTTGGACAAAGGCATGAGACTCATCGTACCTCGCCCTATGACAACCATAAATGATCAAGTCTTCGTCCATGATGACATCAACTCGTTATGTGGGATCCACCATCATACCTGCAATAGTTTAATTGTTGATCTTATCCAAGATGTATAACAGGATAGGTTCAATACTATAGGGAGCATCCAAAGGCATGAATGATATTTCCGTTTTTGCATCTTTTGGCTAGGGGGTGAGATGGGAGTGATAGTGACCATGTTGACATAGGGACCACAACTAGACTCAGAGTTTGATGATGTGGAGATAAAGTTAAATAAAAGAAATAGGAGATAAAGCTAATCTAAAGATATGCCAGGTAGTTTCATGGCAGGTTCACCAAAATGTAGAGGGAAAAAAGTGAACCACTCCAATAGGTGGTTGAACACCATTCGGGAACTCATGATTCTACCTCTCCACTCAGGATGTGATACAAAGTGTTTGACTATCTAGTACACCCTATATGCCACTGAAAGTGTGACAAAGGTCTTCAGACATAACCCTATGACACTCTACCTAAGAACACATGCGTAGGTCTTAAACAATAGTATGATGTGCTAGAATCCCCTACGAACAAAGTCATAGAGTCTGTAAAAGACACTTTGCAACAAAAACATGTCAAGATGATAAAACTGTATAAAATAATAGAGAAAAAAGTGAGATATGACTAATTATAAAATAACAAAAGAGAAGAGAAAATAAATCTCACAACTGGTCCACTCTTGAAGCCGGGTATGTGCAAAAAGATGGTGGTCAGAAAAGTGGACACCACCCCAAAAAAAAATGTAAAAACAAACAGCACGTACGTGGTTATAAAATTTGAAATCACTGCATATGCTCTTAGGTCTTTTGTTCCCAAGCCTAGAAAAGGTAGCTCATACATGTTTCTTTTAGGAAAGTGAGTGGGTACACGCTACATTTAGGAAAATGAGTGCATACACGCTACTTTTAGGAAAATGAATGTGTACACGCTAATAATCCCCAAAGGACAGCGTACGCAATACCTGTCAAAAAAAGATTTTAGAAAAAACTGGGTCTTATTTTCCCATGACAGCCATGTTTTTTTCCCCATTTTCTTCGTAAAACCATTAATGGGGTGCCTCATTTCTCTTCCAGACACTATGGATCAAGGTTAGTTTTTGTTAATTTTTATCTTTCTTTCTTGTTTGTTCAATTTGTTTTACGTTTTGAATTTAATTTCATTAATTTTGATTAGGTTTTTTTATTTTTTGTTTTAAAAACTAGATCTTGATAATCCATAACAAGTTCAACAAAATGCACCTCTTGAAAACCCACAAGATACACCCCCAATTCCTCCTTTTGATCACACACCTAAAACACAAGAGCAATTAATTAATTAGTTAGGTCAAAATACGTCTAAAATCAGTAGACTGATTGATAAATTGAAAACATCTGAACTTGAGCATCATAAATCCCTCGCCACTAGCCTAGAAACATTAGCTAGTGGTGCCACAACTATTTCCACACAAATTATAAAATGGAGAAACTTTAGCGATAGGTGTCATCAATACTATGCTGATGAGTTATCATACGAGTGAAAAACAAAAATATTAGTAAACAACAAATATGTGCCCTTTTTGTTGATCCTAAAACTGGTCGGTCATTACCTCTTAATGCAAAGAGGTTTCCCATACATTGGTGTACGAATGTGCAGATGAAGAATCTTTTTTGGTAGAGGTGGTGGATGGTCTTTGATGATACACCTTGTAATAATTATGAGGTGCCATTGTATTTTCTGAGAAAAGTATACTGTGAGTTTGTGCTCAATGTGCGACCAAACTATTTTGACATGAGAGAGTTCCATGGTAGAGGTGGAGAATCTTCCCAAGATAGACCTAGAGCCCATAGGCGATTAGCCCTGGAGAGTTGTCACCCTCTAGCACCAAAACTCAAGGTGCATTAGGTTGTCCCAATAGAGATAAAAGAGTCGATGGAGCTATAGACTCTTTAGGCGGCCACAACATTTACTGGTGCCATCATCCAGTGACTGGTGCCATCATCTAGCATGGGAAGTCGTTAGCAAACCCTATTGTACTAGATGATAAGCCATTAGTTGCTCCAAGTGGCAACAGAGAGCCCATTGAGCATATGTGTGTCAGTTGCTTGGGGATATGCTCAGGGATAGATGATGTGATTAGTGCAGATGGATCCACATCTCATCGTGCATGATTTGCGAGAGTAGATGTAAGGCCTGCATGATTGAGGATTTCCCGCTAATAGATGAGTTGATGGACATGGTGTTTGCCCATCAGTGATAGACACAGGTGTGTTGATTTGAATTCATAGCATTTTATTTATCAGTCACTTTAAATTTGTAATTACATAAATGAATTTTCATTTATACATCGATTTAAATTTAGACAAATATTATGCATTTCAAGATGTAGCAACGATATCCCATACTCCTCCCCTAGTTACTACAACTACAACTTCGATGCCTGAGGTATAAATTTTGTAACATGTTAAAATAGAATAGTACACTTTGAATTCAAAAATATTACAAGATATACTAACTATCTTTAATGCTTGGTCCAATTCTTGGTTTGTAGGTGTTGATAGGGGACCAAATGTCCCAGATTCATGACATCATGCTCTCAGTGATCGATTTTGGCCTACAAGGCCATACAGTATCATATTTTGTACAAACCTTTTTTATGTATTGTTTTGATGGAATTTGCAAGTCATTTCATTTTAGATTTTTTAAATTATGTTTAATATATTATCTATACAAATATCTCATGTTAATTTTGTTTTTCTAGGGTACCCTCTCTGCATCTAGGCCTCATCCTAAGAAAAAAAATTCCTCGAAGATGCCAAAATGTGGGAAGAAAGTAATTGGATACATTTTTAGTTGTACACTTGTTTGAAAATGTTGAAATCAAGTATTAGTTGGGGTTTGTAGATTTATTAGTGTTTTTTGTCTATTTTACATGTACAACGGCCATTGAGCTATGTGGATTTGTTGAATGCACCTAATTTTCCCTTGGATCAAGAGAGGGCAGAGGTATGTATCTCTACTTTATTTTCTTGATTTCATAATTATATGCATGGGTACAAGTGAACTTGTGATAAATTATAATCTTATAATTTTTTCATTCAGGAAATATCCATAGCTTCTTCATCAATGGTGAGCCCTCCTCCATGCACTGGAGAAGCATCTCAGGATCTGGTACACTTTTGTTTGATATATTACATTAATTTTTTTTAACCTACAATACTTATCATTATATTGATTGTATTTAATCTTTTATAATTTTTTGTATAGGTAATAGCGACAATTTCTCCATCAATGGTGAGCCATCCTCAGTCCATTAGAGAAGCATCTCAGGCACCGGTACGTCATTGTTCTCTATATTATAGCTTTTAAGTGTTTTTGATGTATTTATGTTAGTACATTGTATTAATTGTACATTTAATTTACAATAGACCCCTTCGCAGTTCCGCCATAACGTGGATCCTTTTAAGTTTGTCTTCAAGAAAACTCTTAAGAGTGACAAGGAGAGGAGACCGAAGACATTAGCTCTGAGATCAACCGATGAGGTAATCTACATTTCAATTGCAAAGGAATTATAGTTAAATGCATAGTTTTGTTGTTAATTATGAACTATTTTCTACAAAAGAATTCTAACTTGGCTTTTGAATTATGGTTTTGCAGCCATCTACAAAGCCGCATACTGCATCAAAGAGGCTTGATTTTGATGATCCACCACAAGTTTAGGATCATATAGTGTTAGTTGTGGTCATAAAATGACCAATACATGTGTATATATTCTACATTTTTATTATATATTGATTTGGACATGACATATGCCACATTTTTGTAATACTTGTATTGACTTGGCAGACATGGATTTTTTGATATATGTATAAATGTTCATGTTCGATTCAATAAATGTGTACCGAGTTAATTACTGTGTATTCATTATATTTCATGGTTGTCCTTTATAAATTGAAATGAATATTTGCCTATGTAATAAAAAATATGAATATAAACAACAAAAATCTATGATATAAAACATTGCAATCGTGGAATATGATTTGATAAAATTTCTTAAATATCGAATTAACCCTACAAAAATTCTAGTATTCAATTCATTATTGTGTATTTATTGTATTTGGTGGCTTCCCTTTTATAAATTTATTTGAATATTTGCCTATGTAATCAACAATATGAATATAAACAACAAAAATCTATGATATAAAACATTGCAATCATGGAATATGATTTGATAAATGTTCTAAAATGTCGAATTAACCCTACAAAACTCCTTGTATTTAGTTCATTATTGTGTATTGATTATATTTGGTGGCTGCCCTTTTATAAATTTAACTGAATATTTGCCTATGTAATCAACAATATGAATATAAACAACAAAAATTGACAATATGAATATAAACAACAATATGTGTGTGGTACGAGAGCACCCTCATGCTCGCAATGGTCAAATTTTGGTTCTCGTGTAAACAAACTGATGTCACAAGCACATTCAGGTGGGTAGGTTTATGCTAGGCATGCTCCCCTTGTGCATCCCAAAGTGCCAGGATGTCAAGAGTCATACCCTACTGATGCGATCACTCAAGTGCCCTGAGTCCAAAAAATTGTCAAACTTTGACAAATGATTTCCTCTAATCTAGGAAACATATGATTGATTTGTTTAAACCTGTGGGATTACGTGAGGCTCCTCTACAATGGCCTATCTCAGTTTTTGACGACTCTGAGCCATTTTCAATTGGGAGCATTTTTTCACCTGCTGCAAAAAATATTAGTTGCATGCAATGCAAAGTTGCAAGATAGGCTAGAATTGATTCTTTTTGTCTAGTGCACAAACCAACATCACAAGCGCATCAAGGCAGGAAGGTTTACGTTGGGCATGCTCCTCTTGTGCATCCCAAAGTGCCAGAACATTGAGAGTCATACCCTACTGACGCTATCTCTCAAGTGCCCTGAGTAAAAAAAAATGTCAAACTTTGATGGACCATTTCTTCCAATCCATGACACATATGATCAATCCATTTGAACTTTTAGGGTCACGTGAGGCTCATCTATAATGACCTATCTCAGTTTTTGACGACTCAAATCCATTTTCAATTGGGAGCATTTTTTCGCCTGCTGTAAAAACCATCAGTTGCATGCAATGCAAAGTTGCAAGATAGGCTAGAATTGATTTGGTTCATCCTGTGAACAAAGCGACATCAAGAGCACATCCAAGTGGGAAATTTTATGCTATGCATGCTCCTCTTGTGCATCTCAAAGCACTGAAACATCAAGAGTCATACCCTACCAACACAATCTACAAGTGCCCTGAGTCCAAAAAATTATCAAACTTTGACAGACTATTTCTTCCAATCCAAGACACATATGATCAATCTGTTTGAACCTGTGGGTTCATGTCAGGCTCCTCTACAATTCCCTATCTTAGTTTTTGATGACTCGAAGTGTTTCTTTGCATGCTGCAAAAACCGTCAGTTGCATACAATGCAAAGTTGCAGGATAGGCTAGAATTGATTCAGTTCATCTTGTGAACAAACCAATATCACGAGTATGTCTGGGTTGGCAAGTTTACGCTAGGCATGCTCCTCTCATGCATCCAAAAGTATCAGAATGCTGAGAGTCATACCCTACCAGCACGATCTCTCAAGTGCCCTGAGTCCAAAAAATTGTCAAACTTTGACAAACTATTTCTTTCAATCCAGGACATATATGATCAATCTTTTTGAACCTATGGGGTCATGTGAGGCTCCTCTACAATTCCCTATATCATTTTTTGATGACTTAGAGCCATTTTCAATTGGGAGCATTTTTTCGCCTGCTGCAAAATCTATCAGTTGCATGCAATGCAAAGTTGCAGGATAGGCTAGAATTGATTTGGTTTGTTGTGTGCACAAACCGACATCACGAGGGAATCTAGGTGGGAAGGTTTACACTAGGAATTCTCCTCTCACTCATCCCAAAGCATCGAAATGTCGAGAGTCATACCCTACCAATGCGATCTCTCAAGTGCCCTAAGTTGAAAAAATTATCAAACTTTGACGAACTATTTCTTCCAATCTAAGACACATATGATCAATCTGTTTGAACCTGTGGGGTCACATGAGGCTCCTCTACAATTTCCTATCTCATTTTTTTAGGACTCAGAGCCATTTTCAATTAGGAGCATTTTTTTGCCTACTGCAAAAACCCGTCATTTGCATGCAATGCAAAGTTGCAGGATAGGCTAGAATTGATTCGGTTCATCGTGTGCACAAACCGATATCATGAGCGCATCTAGGTGGGCTGGTTTATGCTAGGAATGCTCCTCTCATGCATCCCAAAGTGCCAAAATGTTAAGAGTTATACCCTACCAGTGCGATTTGCAAGTTGCTTGACAACTTTTTGACAATAATGACAATTTTTGCTCAAATTGTATCTATACTCAATCTATGACCCCTATGACCTGATAATGACTCAAATAATTCTCCATGATTATAAAAGAATCAAGAATTCTCATGATTGACCTTATCACATCACATAAACTCAAAACATAGTCACAAACACAGACACAAAAAATAGTCACAAAACATGTTCACATATTATTCAAAAATTTGCCTCTAAATATGGTCAAATCAACTCTTGGCTATTTGAATATGCAAAAAAATGTCTTACAAATAATCTCATGGGCTTTTATACAAAATTTGGCATTACAATATGTGCGATTCAGCTCATCGTCATTTTAATATATAAAATTTGGCATCTACATATGTACAAATCAACTCATTGCCATTTAAATATATAAAATTATGCCCCTAAACATGTAAAAATCAGCTCATGGGCATTTATATATACAAAAAATGAATATAGAACAATTTGTCGATGATATATACAAAATTCTCAAAATCATTCTACTCAGAACCATAGAATCAATCAATTGAGCCTTCAGGATTGACTCTAACCCATATTGTGTCAAGTATTGCCTCGTGGTTAGATTCACGAACTTTCCATGAAATCTTGTTATGAGGTCTACCACGATACTTCATCAAATGAATATTTTTTGCAACAATAAAGTTAGAGAAATGAAGAATATGTTTGTGTGTTTCAAAGTCCTCGAATAACCAAACATCAGAATTCATGATAGGGTATCTCCTAAGCCATGTTCCTATCATGACAATAGACCCTATTGGGTACTCAATACCCTCTCTATCAATGATTGTGGTTGTCAATTTTCTTTTTGGCTTAACACGATGACACAAATAGTAATTCGTTCCTTCTTCATTGTTCTCTTCTGCAACAATTGCATACACATGACCTACATTTTATAAAGTATTAATTAATACCAAAAATAAAGTATGATGTACAACAAAATGAACCAAAAAGAATACTTGCAAAAAAATTAACTCAAAAAGTCACCTGAATCCACTAGGTCAGATACATGGTCAAAATCCATTGATGTCTCCATCTAGCTCAATTGTACTACTTTGAGAATTTGATATGTATCAATGGGAACCAATGGTCTACAAGACCATTTGTCAACCCACTCTTGTGAAGGAGGGGAGGGAGAGGGGAGGGGGGAGGGAGGGAGGGAGCGAGAGAGGGAGAGAAGAAGGGGTATGGAGGAAGGGAGAAGGGGAGATAGATAGATAGAGAGAGAGAGGGGGGGGGGGATAGTAGGGGGAGTAGGGGGAGGGAGGGAGGGAGAGAAGAAGGGGTATGGAGGAAGGGAGAGAGGGAGAGAGAGAGAGATAGGGTGGGGGAGAGAACAGGTATCTTTGAAGTCACTTCCTCTCATCCTCTATCTCTCTATCTCACTCTCCCCTTCTCTCAGGTGTATCTCTCTCATTCTCTGCCTCTCTCCTCCCTCTCCCTCTCTCCCTTTCTCATTACCTCTCTTTCAAACTCTCTCCCTCTCTTCGCACCTCTCTCTCTAGTCTATTGTAGTCTCATTCCATCCCTTCCTCCCTCTCACTCAGACTCTCTCTATCTCACACCCTCTCTCTCCTTCCCTCCCTCAACCTCTTAGGGGTCTCTTTCTCTCCCCAACCCTCTATCCACCTCTTAGATCTCCCTATATCTCTCCTAGTCTCTCTCTCTCTCTCTCTCCCTCTCTCTCTCTCTCTCTCTCTCTCTCTCTCTCTCTCTCTCTCTCTCTCTCTCTCTCTCTCTCTCTCTCCCTTTCCCTTTCTCTATCTCTATCTCCCCCCTCTCTCTCTCTCCATCTCTCTTGTCTCTCCCTCTCAGTATCTATCTATCTATCTCACTCTCCTCCTCTCTTAGGTGTATCTCTCTCACATTCCATCTGTCTCCTCTCCGTCTCTCCCTCTCTAGGAGCATATGGTATTCTTAGGGGTCATATGGTATCCTAGGGATCCATGCATGTGTCCTAAGGGGTCATAGGACACCATATGACTCCTTAGGACACCATATGACCCATAACAACACATAAGAGGTCATATGGAGTCCTAAGGGGTCATAAGGTGTCCTAGGGGTCATAGGACACCATAAGACACATAACAACACCATATGGTGTTGTAAGGGGTCATAGGACACCATATGAACCTTAGAACACAATATGACCCCTAACAACATTTAAGGGGTGATAGGGTGTCCTAAGGGGTTATAGGACACTATATGATCCCTTAGCACACCATAGGACCTATAAAGACACCAAATAGTGTCCTAAGGGGTCATAGAACACCATATGACCCTTTAGGACACCATATGGTGTTGTTATGGGTTGTATGGTGTCCTAAGGGGTCATATGGCATCCTATGACCCCTTAGGATACCATATGGTGTTGTTATGGGTCGTATGGTGTCTTAAGGGGTCATATGGTGTCCTAAGGGGTCATAGGACACCATATGACATCTTAGGAAACAATATGACCTCTAATGACACCTAAGGGGTCATATGGTGGGATAATAAAATGATATATTATTTAAAGTTATGAATAGAATATCATACAATAGAACATCAGTAGTTTAGTTTTGATATAGCTAAGTTAGACCATTTTTAGCACAAGAGAGACTCCAAGCAAACAAACAACAAGGCTTCACTAAAAAGAAAGTGTAAGAGCTTGACCTAACCCTAAGAGTACTGCCTTTCTAAAACATATGATGCTCTTAAATTTGCAAAGCTATAGGACTGATCTCGATTGTGACTATAGGAATTACACACATGATTTCTTTCATGGGTATGTACCCTTCTAGGCCTTTTGACAAGTGATGATCATCATATACTACCACTTCTATGCTTAGAACAAACTTCAATTTCTTTAGATGACATGCATTGTGTAAGAGCATGGGAACTCTTGCATACCCATTAGTATCATTCTCTATGGCATCATCTGGTTTACTCTCCCTCTTTCTCTTCCTATTGGTTGTTTCCTTCTGAAAAAACATATTGTAGGTAGTCTGACTCATCATTTTTCTTTTTTTGACATTATTTTCCACATCTGCTCTGCTCATTAAAAACATATCCGAGAAGAATATTGTTGTAGGTTTCCTTGTTTGTCACGGTAATGCACTCATAGTTTAATTTTAGACCCTTCTTCCTCCTATTCAATATACACACACAAATCCATCAATCAATTTTCTTAGGAGAGCATACACAATAAAAATCAAAGAGGAAGTTGGAGAGAAGAAATAAATTCACTTACTTCTATATAAGTGCAGACACAGTTGCAGTGGGGTATGGAGGGAGGGACGGAGAGAAGAAGAGAGAGAGGGATGGGGTATGGAGGAAGGGAGAAGGGGAGAGAGGGGGAGACAATACACTTATTTGTGTGTATACATATACTTATAAATATATTATATATATATATATATGTATGTATATATATATGTGTATATATATATACATTATATATTATATGTATATACACATATTATGTATACAATATCTAATTATACACACCCAAAATTTAAACAAACATATCCGGTATGTACTTCTTACACCATAAGTACCTCGTATGTGCTTTTTATATCATAAGTACCCCGTACGCACTTTTGACTATTTAGGCTTGGAAATAGGCCAGGATGACAAAGCTATGGTTTGGAAGTTTGATTTCCCTCCATTTCCCTCCTTTTTGACGTGTTTTATTTTATCAACTTGGTTTCTTGACTTAGTCATCATCAGGTTTACACTTCATCAAGTGGGTATTTCTAAAATTGCAACCATATTTTCACCCATATTTTGAGCTTTTTAACCATATAATTATTTTAAAATGTGAACAACAATAACATATTATTATTGAATTTCTTTTACCAGTGTCTGCATAGTTCTCACAGACATAGCTACGCCATTTTTCTAATAACTTTTGATATACTTATCCAAATTTAAAAAACTTTCTATATTATTGTGGTGCACTTGAGTCTTTACAATTTTTTTTAAAAAAATTGTATTTCTAATTTGTTTAGTGCAACTTATGCTTTGTGCACGAACATGTACCTAATGTTCAGGATTTGCTCAATTGGAAAACTCATAAAAACAAAATATTCAACAAAAAATTACAAAAAAATACACATCTTCTAGTGCTCACTCTTAACTATCTTTCTACCAAAGGATTTGTCAAAATACTAAATCTAACTATGACTTTTTTTATGCGCACATCAAACACTATGTTATGTTTTTTAGAAAAAATCAAGGTCTGTTTTTCGTGCGTGAAGGATTTGACCCCCTTAATCTTATCCAATTTTGAAAACTTTTAGTAGTTTGAAAAATAGATTTAGAGAACTACAATATTTGTGCTTTGACTATCTTCATATCTTGAGTGGATGACTTTCAAATTTTGGCTCCAAGTTTAGGTTCACCTAATTTCAGAAAAAAAAAGTGTCCACTTATACCCTCCTTTTTGACCACCATCTTTGTGCACTTACCCAACCTCCAACTAGCTCCTCGAATCAACTCAACAACCTACACACAAAGTGAGGAAGGATAAAATATTGTGGCTATGTTTTATAGGCCTGCCACAATCAGATCCCTATTTTGGTGTTTCCACCTCCACAGACAACCAAGACATATAGAAAGATAATAGGAAGCAACATATAAATAATATAACAAAGATAGACGATAATATGCTATGGAGATAGTAATGTTAAAAGGAAGAAGAGAAATTCCCTTCCACACTCAAAGAGAAGACTTGTCGGATGATGAAGAAGAAAGAGCCAATCTTCCTCAAAGTATGATGGTGGTGGTAATGTGAGAGAGTCGAGTACGAAACAAAGAGAGCTTTTAGGCGATCGTGGATATAAGAAAAGAGTTGTAAGATCAAAATCATAACCCAAGAGATAGGGTGAAAGACTAAAGAGTTCAAATCCATGACCAGAGAACACAAAAATTAGCTTGAAGGGAGAAGATATATGCATGATAGACGAAGGTGTATGTTGATGGTCACATACAAAGATATTACAGGCATCTTCCAAGTGTAAGAATAATTCTCAAATGACCACCTTTAGGCTATTATATTCACAAGATGCAAGTGCGACACATAAACATCTTTGCAGTGCGCTAGTGTCTATGAGTCAGAAAATCAATATGGTCGAGGAAAGGACAAGGCAAAGGTTGATGGGGCTAGGGAGATGGATAAAAGGAAAAAGTGATCAAAGAGTTCTCCAATCAACGTAAAGAAAAGGCACTTATGCAGCGTAGAATCACATGGGGTGTAATTTATGACACTAAAAGTACAATAATTATTTTTTATGTGCTTCATATTGCTATTTGATATGTCTTTATTCATCAAGAAGCTTTAGGAAAGGGATGTGGATGGATTAAAATGGTCTAAGAGCATTACATAGAGGTTGAAATAATTAAATTGATCATCGACAAGGTAACTTCTTCCCTTTAAGAACTCCAATGAAACCTCACTTAGAATGCTTTGTATGTTTCCATTAATTCTCACTTTTATCTATTAAGTCCCCACTTTGCTACATAATAGACATGTTAACTATAGAAATATTGAATCCCTAAGTTAATGTTTAGGGACAAGGAGAAACGGTTTTTTTAAATATGAGATTGCCTTTTTCAGCCCCTTGTTTGGCATGTTTCAACTCCTTCAATAACACTATTTAATAAATTTTGATGCATTTGCAAGCTTATATTTTATGTGTAGTGTTGAGTGCAACAAATATTTTCACAAAAGGAATCCTTAGCTATGCTAATCTACCAGAAGTAGTATGATCTTGTCATGTGAGAAAAATGGGATGTGAATATAGTCACAAGTAAAGGATATAGTCTAGATACTTAATCTATGATGAGGGTTTTGGACAACATGAAAAAAAAAAAAGCATTTGTTTATGGCTTCCATGTTAGGAAAGAGAAAAACATACCAAAAGAGGATATGGAGAGAAAAAGTTTATAAAGGATTTGAACGAGTATGTCAAGCTCTTATATATCAAAGTATATATTAGTTTGAGCCATGTGTGTCAAGAACATGCTTGCTCTTTACTACAAGCTACAAAAAGCATGGAATATAAAAGAAGAATAGACATACAAATAATCTAATAGCCTAGATGAATTAGATCACAAAATGAATATGTAAATATAGGAGAAGGAAGTGTTTTTTAATGAAAAACAATGGTGAAGAGGCCTTAAAAATAAAGCATGTAACTCCCTCTTGACTAGCACACCTAACAAAGTATAACTACAATTGTAGTCACAATACATGTTGATAAATAATATCTTACATTAATATTTGGTCTCAAGAATAGCTTAGAATCCATGTCGATAAATAATATATTACATTAATATATCCCTCAAAAATATCTTAGGTAGGAAGAAAAAAATTGGGTCCTAACAACTAGGTTTAATGAGGTACTTAGATACAATGATATCTCCCATAAAGTGGATAAAAGGAGAAATTTCAGTGGGGAAAAACTTCCCCCCAAGATGATGCTGCTAACATATATTGTACCCTTATAAGAGATCATAGATGAATGAACTTGCTCTCAGTAAAAGGATTGTTAAAGATATTAGCAAGCCACTCTAAAGGCTAGTAAAAATAAAGACAATGATTTGATCATAAAGAAGCTCCCGAACAATATTCATGCGAATCTCTCTATATTTGGTCCATTATACTTGATCAAATTCCTATAATGGTTCTCTATTTGTCATGATAGAGGACTCTGAGCTACCTAAATAGAATACCAAGCTCTCTAAGAATGCATTTGGCTTAAATCACACATATTAAGCTTTAACTTCCAGACTTAAAAGTGTTAAACAATCAAAGTTTACTGACATTCTTCGGGCTTAATATGTTGCTTAGTGTATGTAATTTAAGACTGGCCCTGAGAATGTCTTAAGTAGAATAGTTTATTAGGGTTCATTACATGGGATTTTTAAAATGTTTGATATGCATAATCTTCATGAAAGTGGTTTTATCTTATTACATTATGATATCAACTTTTCTTTTGTTTCTGCCTACCATTCTCTCTCCCTTAAAAAGAGGAAATAGTAATTAAACTAACTAGGTAACAAAACCTGTCTTTGTTAATTATAAACTAGCAGATAAAACATATTTAAGAACTCCAAACAAAAAACTAAAACATAAAACAACATAAACACATAACACGAGTTTTAACGTGGTTCACCACTAAGTGGCTACGTCCACTTGAAACACATGGAATAATCTCTATTAATCAATAATGTAAATACAACACACCAAACATAGACTGTACTCATGTATTTATATAATCATATAGAGCCTCAAGCAAAGACTCTCCAAAAAACAAATAATCATGATTGTTGAGCTTCACATCCCAATAATCTCTTTCTTTATTCGTGATCAATTTCAATCAAGCCTTCACCACAACACTTATTTTAGTGTGAGATAATTTTGAATTTTATGTGGAATATCATTAAGTGGGATGGGATGGTCACCACCATCATTAGGTACAGTTGGACAGGATTCCATGCGGTTTTCGAGGCGAACCAGGTCCCCCCATTTTACGTGTTGTCCACTTTTGTCATTGTAACTTGCACGGCACTCCTCTGAGATGCTTCCGCGTTTTTTCCACACGGTTTTCTCACATCTGTCTTTATCACGACTCGCTCTCCTCTTACAAATTCTTAGCACTCACCTGCTCAATAACAAGCAATCCTTCATTCCAGTATATTATTTATTGTTTCTACCTTGCAAAGTTCAACTCGAGTACCATCACCATGGCGTCTACTACTCGAGGAAATAGTCCATCTTCATCTACTTCTGCTACACGCTCAGCGGGACTGAGATCCTGGTTTTCATCTTGCTGTAATTGCTACAATTGCTGTTCAGTTCAATCCAATTCAAGGGCATCTACATCAACCATTAGTACCCAGGTTACAAATCCTTCTCAAGAGATAGCACCATCTGCATCTGCTGCACATGCTTTTGAACAAGTCGCACCATCTACCTCTACTTCTGCTAGATCCACAAGGCCAGAGAGAAAGCTGCCATATGATGTATTTATTAATCATCGTGGCCCAGATGTCAAACACACTCTCGCAGCCAGTCTCTATAACACCCTCACTGGCATGGGATTGAGGGTTTTTCTTGATAAAGAAGAGCTTGAACTGGGGGATTTCTTGCCCACAGAAATAGAAGAAGCAATGCGTAGCGCTTCGCTTCATATAGCTATTTTTTCCAAGAATTATGCGCAATCTCCATGGTGTTTGGCAGAGCTTTCATTTATGCTCAAAACGGGCACCCAAATAATTCCTGTTTTCTACCATGTTCAGCCTGATCATGTCCGGTATGCAAAAGGAGTTTATGCTGATGCGTTTTCCCGGCATACGGAAAAGGGTAGATACACCTTAGCAAAGCTTGCAGAGTGGAAGAATGCACTTAATAATGTTTCATATAATGTCGGTGCCATCATTCATAATGAAGCGTGAGTACCAATTACCCTGTCTCCAGCATTTGTACTTTTCTTATTAATCATCTTCTGCATTTTGTGCATGTTTTTATGTTTTAATTTTTCGTTACACATCATGTTAAATAATGTTTGTTCTAATTTGTTTCTGTTGTATATGCTAGTGATGAGGGGAGCCTGCTCAAGAATATTGTTAATCGTGTATTGAAAGTAATAAAAAATGTGCCATTTGTGGTTGCCAAACATCCAATTGGTTTAGATGAAATTATTAAAGATTTTGAAAGGACGACACTTCAGTGTGCTGAAAGCCATTCCACAGTGCAAATTGTGGGAATTTGGGGTATGGGTGGCTCTGGCAAAACCACTCTCGCCAAACAATTATATAACAATAAATACACTACTATGGAAAAAGCTAGTTTTATATTAGATGTTAGAGATGCTGCTTCAAAACATCAACTGCATAACAAACAGAAAAAGCTCTTAGAAGATCTTGGTCTCAAAGGCCCATCTGTAGACAATATAGAAGAAGGAAAGGGGATTCTTGCCAACCGTTTGAGATCTATTCAGGTGCTTATCGTTCTAGATGATGTTGATAATATTGATCAATTAGATGCTCTTGTGCCTGAGAAAGATAGTCTTAGATGGGATAGTTTGATTATAGTTACTACAAGAAAACTTGAAGTGCTTCAATGTTGGGGAATCTCGTCCATTTATAAAATGAAGCCATTGAGTCCATCTCATGCCGTGCAACTCTTTTGTTGGCATGCCTTTTTAAAACCATGTCCACTTGAGGGATTTGAGAACCTTGTGGAAAAATTTATGAAGGTTTCCGATGGCTTACCATTGTCTCTCAAAGTATTTGGAGGACAGTTATATGGCAAATCCAACAAAGATTATTGGGGAAATCAATTACAAAAGATTGTTAGAATACTTCCCGATGATATCAAAAGCAAGCTAAAAGTAAGTTATGATGCCCTAGATTATGAAGAGAAAGAAGCATTTTTGGATGCAGCTTGTTTTTTCATTGGACAGGAAAAATCTTCAGCCATCGTAGCTTGGGATGGATCAGGATGGAGTGGTCTGTGCAGTTGGGAAAGTCTATTTAATAAGTGTCTTGTTGAACTTGATCGTGATGATTGTATAAGAATGCATGATCACTTAAGAGATTTGGGAAGAGAAATTGCAAATCCTCAATCACCCTACCGTCTGTGGTCGCCCCAGCAGATTATCAATGTTGATAATGAAATACAGGTAAGATTAATACTTTCATCGATTGTATGACTATACAATGGCTTAGAAATCTTGTTTGTCTACCTGTATTTGTTTGATTCTTGTTTCCACAAAATTAAATTATTTTATTTTATTTTATTTTTTGGTTTCCATATTTGAAAGGGAATTGCCATTCGAGGAATAATGGCCACAAGCGAGATTGAGGTGTTTCCTCAATATTCCCAGGGTGGAGGGCTCATTGTTAACACAAACAGAGGATCTCGCACTCTGGCACCCTCTTCGCTTGGATTAAAAATTTTTCATTTGAGAGGAAATTATTATAACCAAGTAATTGGTGATCTATCGAGAGAGCTAGTATGGCTTCGCTGGTTTGGTATTCAAGAGAGAAGTCTTCAGTCACTGAGTGCACTGAAAAATTTGAGGGTTTTAGAACTCTATGAAAGATGGGATGAAGAACATCACTTAGAAGAACTATGGGAGACTGAAAGCAATGTAAATATCTTTAATAAGCTGTTTTAAAGCTTTCTTTCAATAATTTTTACTATTGATCGTTTTTGGTCAATATCATTGGGAATTTCTTGCAGGCTCCTGCGCAGTTAAGAGAGCTGGTCATTTCTTCGTGCTCAGAATTTCAAAGATTTCCGAAGTCTATAGGATGTCTGAAGGAATTGAAAAAGATAGCCGTCATTGATGGGAGCAAGCTGAGGAGTCTGCCCGAAGAATTTTGCCTTCTTCAATCGTTGGAGCACCTTATGTTAAATTCGTGTGGAGAACTATCATCACTACCCAGCAGTTTTGCTGATTTGAGAAATCTTAGGCACCTAGATTTGTCAGGTTGCATGGAATTGAGGAGATTGCCAGTCTCTTTTAAGGAGCTCACTCTCCTGCAGCACCTGAACTTATACAGATGTTCTGAGCTCACCTTAGAATCAGACATTCTGGAAAACATGATAAAGATAGAGTATTTGAACCTCTCTAGTTGCAGGCAATTGGAAGAGTTGCCTCATCACATCACAAATCAGGCCTCCTTGAGAGAGCTCCTTTTACTTAATACAGAGAGGTTAAGGGAAATACCAGTGAACATTGGGCAACTGAGCAAGTTGCAAAAGATGAGGACCGGAAGTAGATCGTTGAGAAGCCTGCCAACATCTATTGGAGATTTGTCTTCCTTGATTTCTCTCGAAATTTATGATTGTCCCAAGCTGGAATGTTTACCTGATTCTCTGGGTCGTCTTAATCTCTTAGAGAGTTTAAGCATACGGAATTTAGGAGTGAAATCTTTACCAAAATCAGTTAGCCAACTAATTAATCTTCAACAGCTGGTAATATTATGGTGCCCAATTGGTGAATTAGATCTGGGCGCAGGACTGTTTACTTGTTTGGAGCAGATAAAGCTATGGTCAACTGAAGTGTCCAAGATCTCAATCCCTGAAGGCTGTTGTTGCGGCCTCAAGCGTCTGTCACTTCGTTATAATCGCCTTTTAACAGAGATAGAAGTCCTACCAACAACAATCACCAACATAGAATTGAATGACTGTGAAATCCTGAGGAATGTAAGGGGTATTGATCGTCTTGTAAAAATTCAAACACTAAGGATAAGTGAGTGCCCTGCATTGAATGAGCTTCCCTGTTTTGCACAATCAGATTTCCTCCGAGCATTTGAACTTAAAGGTTGCTATGGTGTTAAGAAAATACAAGGCCTTGAATATTGCAAAGCATTGGAGAAGGTGGCAGCAGATACCAGGTGGGAGGAGGCAGGTATAGAAAGTTTGGAGCGCATGGAAAGATTGAGGGAAGTGAAACTCAGAGCAATCAGCAAATCAGCTATTGAAGGTTGCATTCAAAGCATCAAGGTAATACTGTATTATAGGCATATAGAATTTTAATCATTTTCAATTGATTGTGCATAGACTAAATATATTGATTTGCAAAGAATTTGCAGAAATGGCCCGATGAAACCATAGTTTGCACGCGGGCGGTCCCTGATGCGGCCTCACTTGTAAACTCCTTTGCCTTTACCAATATCTCCATTGTTGACTCCTTCGCATACCAGAAAATGAACTCCTGCCCGTCCCTTAGAGTGCCCTCTAAAGATCTCTGCATATTGCTATGTTTTGTTGTGAATTGTGAATCTCCAAAAACTTTACTGGAGTTGACATATGGTACTTCAAGAACTAGATTAGATATCGGAGACTGTAGGATGCGGTTGGAGGAGGGTAGATGGGTATTGCTAGCTGTCTTCACACAACATTCCATGTTGCAAAAAGCAGACATTTCACGTTACCCACAATCCAAGATAAGAATGATGGTAGAAGGTCAAGTAGAAGGAGAAGTAGAGAAAGGATTGGCTGTTGCGGGAGGAAAGGAGAGAGTCGTGGAAGCTTTTAATGGTTTGTGGACATTTTTATCAAATTAATATTGTAAACAATATTTATATCCACCAGTTATATAGCAGCATAAATGTGCTTGTCATATAATGTTTAATTTTTTTTAAATATACGGTGGACGTATTATGAAAACATTAATACAACTATATTTAATGATTAATATAAATAATATTTTTAAAGCATAGTTAACTTAAAAAATAAAAATGATATTAGAAAAATCATTTGAAAAGGTTAAATAAACATGAATTATAAAAGATAAACACATTTTAAAAAATCAAAATTGTCATATTTCAAATTATCTTTTGAAGTATCATGTAAGATACTTTTTGTAATTTTATTTCTTTTTGCATAACATTCAATGAAATTATATTGATCTGATATGAGGACAATATTATAGTGATCTATTATCAAGATGATGAGAATGGAAGAAAGATTTTTATGATCTTAATAATGGATGAAGATCATATTCAACTATTTGAATATCAATCTAAAATAAACAAAAATGTCAAGTCCAAGAACATATTCTTATTCATTTTGAATGGAATGTTCATTGATGATTATATGCATCCTAATGCATTTGGCAAACTCCTTTAAAACATGTAATCTATTTGTGGAATCTTAAAAATTTAAATCTCATTTCTTTCTATGGTTAGATATCGTTCTTTTGTAATGGAAATTTTATTATCTATCTATTGTAGCCCCTCTAGCACATATCATAGCTCAATCAAATTCATTACTTCTTATTGGTCATGAACATGGATGGACAAGTGCCATTTTGGGATATGGAGTTAGTGTGCAATGAGAATTTGGTTGGTAGTTCTATGCAATTAATTTAGATCAAGCCACTCAACTAGAGAGTGTTTTCTATGAGCATATGTGGGTTATATGCCTTCGATGGGATATAGAAGAGCTTAGAGATAAGATGTAGAAATAGATTTATAGTCTCAATTTACAAGGAAGTGAGTCTTCATTATCAACTTACTATCTATAGGTTAACTTTCTTGAGCATGATATCGTACTAAAGGTAATTAGCCTCGATCAAACAAGGGAAGGGTCTTAGTGTAGTTAAAGATATGATTTGATAGGAATAATATTTTCCTAACCTCTTTATAGTTAGACCTCTCCCTATTGATATTAAGGGGAAATATCCCTCCCATTATAAAGAAATGAGGGCATTTAGAGCATGTGTATGGAATCCAATTTTTGAGGTTTCTTGGCAATGAACATAATTAGGTTATTTTATCAAGCATTTTTAATTGTTGAAAGTTTGGTATTGAATCATCAATTGAGTTTTTAATGTTTCTTATTCAATTATCTTCAACCTTACAAATTATGCACCAAGTATTTAAATGCTATATTTTGTACTAACTTTCACCTATAAGCCATATCCATGACATTATTATCTAATATTTTAGGATTAATATTACTTAAAGAAGAGTGTTTGTTAACTTTAGCTTATAAAATGTTGGTTGAAACTGAATTTTGACAGCTCGTCAAGATGTAAACTAGGTCAAGTGGGTGGGGATGGGGTCATAAGGGACTCAAGTGACAAAATGATTCTAGCCTACATGGCTAACCTTGGATTTCAAACCTCAAGAATTATGGAGGTGGTTGCAGCATATAATGGAATAGTGATTGTGAAGGGAAAAGGTTTTGAAAGAATCATCATTGAAGGTGATTCTAGATAATAACACCCTAATAATGCTTAAAAAGAAAGCTAGGCTAGATTAGAAATCAAGTTAACTCATATCCAAATGTCTTGATCTTTTTCATATGTTAATCTGCAACATAATTAATAACACATGGTAGGAAGATAATAAGTTGGCGAACTAGCTAGCCAATTTTGGCCCCTTTTCCAACCATATTTAAATATGGACAGATTTGCACAAATCTCCTAAAGATATTTATGCCACTATCCTAGCTAACATAAGTCTTAGTGATGCAAAATAAACTTGAGATCACCTTTTTACTTCTTGTCATAGCCACATTATCTACAAATCTTTTTTTGTATTAGTGGTGGTCCTTTAATATTGGTCTAAGTTACACACACCTCAATATCATCTTGTGTTGTCCCATACCTTTGGTTTTCAGGTTCCCTTCATGGTTTTTGCCTCTAGTTTCTAGGTGGTGACTTAATCCAAACTAAACTAGACAATTGTGATGACTTCAAGAATAATGGAGCTCGCTATGGTTAAAGGTGGTGAATGGTAATATTGTGGACTATGTCAAGGGAAGAAGAGTTTTGACCTTACCCTCTATAGAGCAATTTGGCTAATCATGGGGGAAAGGCAAAGTCTAAATTGGGAGTGTGGTCTTGATGATTTCTGCAGAGACCATTGTTATTGTTACTGGTTTATCCTTGGATGGTGTGACCTTCGTAAGAAGATTAAGGGATGTTATAAGGATAATTATAAGATATCCTTCAAACTGGGTGAAGGTGTCTTGAGGCTTAATAGTGGGTACAATAAAGTGGATCTTCCTGGGCTTGGAAAAAATTAGCGCTTCTGCTCATGAGGTATATCATGTTGGATGGGATGTTCAAATGCTTTTAAACCCAACTCTTTCTCATGTTGAACCATCTCAAGTATGGAGTTAAAATGAATTTCTCATTCTAGCTTTGCTCCTTATCTCAATTGGTTCTTTTGATTAGAGCTAAGAAAACTCTCCCTCTTCACTAGGGTTTAATTCTAAGACTTTATAAGTTTCATTTATCTTTGTGCCAATCTTGTTGGCTCTTATTATCTCCTTTAGTCCCATTTTTTATTCCAACTTGGCAGTGGAACTTTCTAGAACCCTTGTTACCAAGGTAAGCCCTAATATGGAATCCTCATCGAAGATTAAAAATCCCCACTTGGATCAACCCACTTCATGTGGCCAAATAGAAAAAATACCCTTGCTATCCCTTCCAAGGAAATTGATTTAGTGTACTTTGAGGAGGAAGAGGTATTTAGAGACTTTGATTCTTCCTTGTCCACTCTTTTGCATCGATCTCTGAAAATTTTCATAGACAAGGCACCCTTCATGCTTTAAGGCACCCCTTTGCTAGTCCTTGGTGATTCCATCCTTAAGTTTGAGTCCCCTACTCTCAAGGATAAAGTTAATAATTTGTTTGAGGCCTTCATCAAACAAGATGCTAAGATTTATTGGTTCCATTCCTAGTTGAATGTAGGTAACAAAAAGATCAATAGATTGGAAGTAATTATTGAGGTGGAGGTTGTTGGTGAAAGTTAAGCTATGTGATGCTAAGAATGGTGGGAGTCAAAGGTACAAAGCACCAATTTTTCTTAGATCACCAAAACACTCACAAACTTCCTTCAATGAAACATGGTTCTTCAAGGAAAAAAGACACCCAGATGGAATTAAGACCCAAATCACTTACTAAACCTTTAATACACCTTGTAAATCATGAACATGATAGGATTAATCCAAAAAAAAATTCCATACTTCCATCGCTCACCCCGAATAGGCCTAATCCCCTGTAGCCTCCTAACTGACAAATATGAACATAACTCTTGAACTATCTAACCTAATCTCCACAAAATAAATATAGTTTTGGATACCCTTTTGGGAGTTTTAAAACATATCTAAAATGATGATAGGGTTATTATGAAAAATTTTCCCTTATAATTGATTGGTAATTTTGATCGTAGGCCTAATTAGGTTTGTTTTTCAATCCAAGACAAGCAAACAATCATTGATTACTTTTTGAAGACACACAGTGAAGAAAATCACTTCAACAGAGTTATATATAACCTAGTTACAAAATTTTCTTGAAGTTTTCATAAAGATCCAACAGTTAAAAAAAATTATGGCATTTTTCCCAAGACTAGGTACCCTAGGCAAGGTTTAGACCCGTACTCACCAATATTGCAATATCTTGCACAAAACTTAATCAAATCAAATGAAACCAACTTTGTAAACAATTAGATTCAAATTAATTTCACATACAATCAATGAGGAGTGGAATCTTATCTATACATGGCCATACAATGGCTTGGAGTAGAGCAGAATGTTGGGAAAATGCAGAAAACTAAATGTATTTTAGTCAATAACTTATCAAAACTTTACATTCCCCTTTTACCCTACTCCTCATGACCTTAGATGAGGTTTTTGAACATATTTAAACTCATTCTCAACCATTGGTAACTATCCAACCAACTTCTATGTGACTTTTCAAATGATGACCTTTCAAATTCCTAATTTTTGTATTTTTGCAATTTTTACATTTTGACAATATTTGCAAGATTTCACAATTTGACAACTTGGCCCCACAATTACCTAGAAACCTAATCAAATGACTCAAATGAATTATACATGGTTCCAAATATGACCTAATTATAAACAAAGTTCAAAAACTACAAAGTTTCCTCATGGAGGCATGCAATCTCGATGGTTCCCTGCACCATACTCTCAGGCAAATTTTTTCCTCAAGTCCTCTTGAGGAAAGTGCTACACAATTGATTCTAGATTGTCCATATGATTCTTTGACCACCAAGTAATCTTTTCACTCATGAACAACTAAAACCTTGCATTTTCCTTTTGTCCTTAACTGGTTTTTTTATTATTGAATGTTGTCTTTCATTTGATTATTGATCCCTAACTTGTTCTTCCTTTGAAAATGGGGTTGAACCTGTTGTTCCATTATTTTAAATGGTTGCATCCTTCATGTTCTCTTCCTCATACATATACCCATCTCTCGCACTACTTCATCACATATTCTCTCATGACATACTATCCAGCTACCCAACAAAGATCCTAGAAGATGCTTCCATCTATCCAATCTCTCTCTCAGTGGAGGAACTCTTGCACCTTCTCTCCAGCTTTATCTTTGTTGGAGGATAGTGATCATAGACCCTCTATCATGTTTGTAGCAAACACACCTTCTCATAACTCTTTCTCTCATGCAAATTTAAGTTGGACCACAAGCACCTGTAACCAACACACTCCATAATCTACCAGATTAACCAGCTCTGATACCAATTGATGAAGAGAATGGTGGGTTTCAAAGGTACAAAGCATTGATTTTTTTTTAGATCACAAAAACACTCACAAACTTCATTCAATGAAACATGGTTCCCCAAGGCAAAAAGACACCACAAATGTAATTAAAACCCAAATAACTTACTCAACCCTTAATACACCCTTAAAAAATCTTGGACATCATGAACATGACATGATTAATCCAAAAAAAACTTCCATATTTCCATTGCTCACACCGAATAGGCCTAATCCCTTGTAGCCCTCCTAACTAACAAAATTGAACATAATTCTTGATTCAGTCCTAATCTCCAAAAAAATAAATATAGTTCTGGATACCCTTTTGGGAGTTATAAAACATATCTAAATTATGATAGGGTTATATTGGAACATCTGCCCTTATAATTGACTGGTAATTCTAATCCTAGGCCTAATTAGGTTTGTTTTTCAATCTAAGAGGCAAAAAGTCATCCATAAATTTTGCAAGAAAAATAATGAACAAAATTTCTTCAATGGAGTTGTAGATAACCTAGTTATAGGCTTGTCTTGAAGTTTTTATAAATATCCAATGGTTAAAATAAAATTATGGCATTTTTCCCAAGATTGGGTACCTTAGGCAGGGTTAAGACTTGCACTCACCAAAATTGCAATATCTTGCACAAAACCTAATCAATAGACAAGAAACTAACTTTGTAATAAATTATATTAAAATTAAATTCACATACAATCAATGAGGAGTGGACTCTTATCCGTACAGGTCCATACAATTGCTTGAAGTAGAGCAAAATGTTGGGAAAATGCATAAACCTAAATGTACTTTATTCAATAACCTCTCAAAACTTTACATTCCACTTTTACCCTACTCACGATATTACATGATATATTTGAACATATTTAAACTCATTACCAACCATTGGTAACTATCCAACCAACTTCCATATGAATTTTCAAACGACGATCTTTCATATTCCCAATTTTTGTATTCTTGCATTTTTTACATTTTGATAATATTTATAAGATTTCACAATATTTGACATCTTGACCCTGCAATTACCTAGAAACCTAATCAAATGATTCAAATGCATTAGAAATGGTCCCAAATATGACCTTATTATAAATAAAGTTCAAAAATTACAATGTTGCCTCATGGAGGAATGCAATCCGCATGGTGCCCTGCACCACAATGTAAGAAGAATATGTGAGGGTTTAGATTGCAGCTGACAACATGGCAAAGAAACATGAAAATTGGGAAATAGTGGAGGATTAACTCAAGGAGATGAATGCAAAGATCAAACTAAGGGATGAGAGGAAGGATATTCACCTAAGGAAAAAATATGAGCCCTTGAAAACCATGAGAACTTGAGAACAAACCAATCTGGATAGGTACAAAATACTTGATTCATTAGACTCATAAATACTGAAGGTGAATTCGTCAACCCGAATGGAACGACTATGAACTCTAGTGTCCATGACAGGTATGAAAGGCACTCCAATGAAGGTCAACCTCATGGATATGAAGTTGATGGTATCTCAAGTTAAGGTTAATCTTAGAGAACACCCTAGCTCCTTTCATCTGGTCGAAGAGGTCATCTATCCTTGGCAACAAATTCTAGTTCTTGATTTTCACTTTGTTCAACTACCAATAGTTTATACAAAGGTGAAGGGACCCATCCTTCTTCATAAATATGAGAGGTACTCCCCACGAGGAAATACTAGGATAAATAAAAACCTCGACCAATAATTCCCTTAACTACAACCATATTTCACTCAACTCTTGAGTGATCATCCAATATGAGGCTCTAGAAATAGGTTCTGCTCTAGGTAGAAGAACAATGTGGAAGTCAATGTCACACTTATGTGGCATTCTTAGAATATCACTAGGGAAAACATTTGGAAACTCTCAAAGAAGGATGACTATCGAGAGAAACCTCCCTACACTCAACCTCATCTAGATCATTCATTGAGACTGCAAATAACTGACAACCCTATCACATGCACCATTTCAAATGCATAACATAAATTATATTAAGGGATATGGGTCTCTAAACTCCCACTAGATCTACTCTCCTACCAACAACATCCAGACATTGCACTATCTTACACTAATAATCATTGCAATCCTAGTGAGTGGTCAACCAATCTATTCCCAAAACTACATGATAGAACCCTAAAGGAATGATACGGAGGTCCACTACAATGGTGAAGAGGCCTAAATCCAGCACACATCCATGTACAAAGGAATCCACAAACACCCTAAACTTGATATCCAACTCAACCTGCCATCTATCCATTTTCTTTGCTTATGCAAGCTGACATTTCTCCACAAGAGAGATAAATAAAGGAGTCTAAAGCACTTGAGTCAAACAATATGGAGATAGAGATACCACCTAACACACTAGATGTCTCAATCATTACACCCTAATGCTTTGTCTGTCAGTTGTCAACCATCGCAAATACTTTGTGAAGTATGCAAGCATCTCCCACTATGGGCTTTGAAGTAGCCAACCTCTATCTTAATACATGAGAAGTCCTCTGCAAACACTACATAGCTATGTGACCATGTTGGCCATAAGAAAAAAAATCCCCTCTACCAAAACCTCTGCTACTAGAATGAGCACTAGATTGGTGGAAGCTACTTTTACTAGATTGTTGTTGAGTACACTAAGCGAGTTGTTAAGACTAATTTCATTTGTTACGAAACCAATTGTGACCCTTTCCTACCTAAGAACCTCTACCACTAGCATTTTGATAACCCTAGGATTTCTTTCTGTTTCTGCTACTATTGTTGTTGACCACCCTAAGAGGGTCCATAATGGTTCCTAGAAGAACTTGTTGCTTGAGACTGATTCCCCCTAGCAACTAAAACTAAGGAAGGGGCACTCCCAATTTGGACACTTGTCTAACAACCCAAAGCCATAGCCAAATTCTCCTCAACTAAACAGGCCTTCTCCACTGCTATCTCCATAATCTTGGGTTTGAAGACACAAACTCCTCCATTGATATGGGCATTGAGACCGTATCAAAGTGTTGAACTAACAGGGCCTCATCATCACTAATACCTGCATACTTCTTAAGCTCAAAGAACATGTGTTCATACTTCTCAATAGTCATGGCCATCTGACGCGAGTCATGGAATTCATTGACATGCCTCTACCTCCAATGATCTAATGGGAAATATGCTGGAAAACTCTCTTAAAAAATCTCACAAGAAATAGAAGCTATATCCAAATGGAGGTTTTCCTCCTCCAAACACTACTAAGTAGAAGCAAAGCCTCTAAGGTGCATGCTGGCACACCTATCCTTCATGTTGCTACCATATGGGTGAATAGCAAAACACCTATCCAAGTCTATCAACCAAGTCTCTACCTCCAACCTACTACTAGAACCATTGAAGCTAGGAGGTCGAGACCTAATGAGATTATCATGTGACCAACTATAATGGTATCTCTATTGAATATTCTAACACACAAGACAACTAAGAGGGTGATGCAGGAGCATCCCCAGTCTATGAGAAAACTTGCATCAACCAAAAATATTTGCTTTTAGTTTTGTTCTTGTTGCATTTTCTATGTTACTTTCTATAGTCACATAAATTTGTCCATTTAATTAAATGAATATTTACTATTTATTTAATTATTTAACCACTAGCCAACAATTAATTAAAATCAACATTTTATTAATTCATCTCTAAACTCTTCTGCTATTAACTAAAAAAATTATCCAATTTATTTAAATTAATTCATTAAGTCACATTCTAAATCAATTAAATGAATAAAAGATATTTATTTAATTTAACCCCTTTCCTTTTTTAAATAAATAAATAAATATTTATTTAAATCACTAAACTACCCCCCACCCCCCCACTTGCATTCTCCTACAAATGCAAGTTTCACCTATTTTGTTGAAATTAAATAATTTATTTTAATTAAAATCCTATTTTTTCTCAGCCACCAAACCCACTAGACTCTTCTAAACCATTCTAGAATCTTCTAACCCATTCTAAAATCTTCTAATCCATTCTAAATTAGCACAATCCCATTCCTTAATCATTGCCACATTCCTAAGCAACTTGGAGTCACTTCTCAAAGCCTCCAAAGCCTTTGAAAAGCATTAAATGGCTTTTATTCTCCCACAAGTTAACCCCCATAGTCTCCGAAACCTTTAATGGTTCTTACACAACCATTTATGGCTCTTACATAACCATTAATGGTTAAACTCAACTCACCCACATGGTTAAAGACTTTCCCTCTAGCTCGATCCCCATTTAACTCATGTGTTTCCTCAAGCATTCATTGTTTTGACCATGGTTATCCTCACTAACTCTTGCACAAGGGTTTATCCATTGGATAAAGGCATTATTAATTGGATACAAGCTTTATTCGTTCAACCCAAACTAGACCTTAACTCCTAAGGTAACCCTCAAGTCATCTCAAGCATTTAATGCTTCTTCCATCTCCTCTCAAGCCATCTCATGTTGACATTTATCATCTTGGGACTGGGTTGAAATCCCTCACATGAATCACAAACCCATCAATCTCGACCCTTGTTGAGATTACTCAATCTCAACCATCCATTACTCTATTTTACCTATAAATAGAGCTCTCATTCCTCATTTTCAAATCCTCAAGCATCAAGCATCTAGAATTCATAAATCCAGAAATGTTGTATGCATCTAATCTATAGTGAAATTTGAGAGAGCATTATAGGAACATCTAATCTAAATTGTTATTTTGGTTAAAATCAATATAGATTAATTAGCTATTTTCTCATATCTTGTTTTCTTGCATTTGCATAGTCTTTTTTATCATTTTATAATCTTGAACCTCCATAAGACATCCATAAAATAGCAAAAAGCTGTTGAGAGCTACACTCATTTGGAACTTGGAGAGGAGAGGAACAAGGGAGGAGCAGCTATGAGCATTTGGGAGTGGTTGGTTTCAATCTTTCATTTTTGTATGCTTTCTATTATATGTTTAATAGCTCTCTTGATATGCATGCTTAGCATTGTAGTTTCTTATGTATTTCATTTATGATTTATTACTAACATCATTAACATTTGATATTATGTGTTTTCTTGTGTTTCCTAACAATCGTCTTTGCAGTGCATCATTTGGTGAACCTGACGTGAATCAAACAAGGAACTTTCTGATTCAAAACTACTAACTTTTTTGTGATTTTCCAAAATTGCCATACACAGGTCACAGTTTAGCGCTATTGAATGCATTTTGGTGCTATCAGAAGCTAGAGATTTAGCACCTTTGTCTTACATTTAGCGCTTTTATCTTCTAACTAGCACCTCTGTCTTTGTTTTAGCGTTATTGTTCTTTAAATAACGCTATTGTAATTAGTTTTGCGCTTTTGTGCTCTTTGTTTGACAGATTCTTTCAACTCTTTTGTCAATTTTATAGCGCCTTCAACATTCTTTTAGCGCTTTTGCCAGTCATTTAATGCATCTGTATTAAATAGCGCTTCTCTGTTTACACAGAGTAGCGCTATTGTAATAGAGAGTTGTAAAAAAATATTATGTAACCGAAAATCAAAATTTTAGGCTTGTAGAAGCCTACCAAAAACTTCATTTCACTAACTAATTGCTTTGCTTGTGCAGGATTTTTTTTCTAAATCCTTTTGTCATTAGAATTGGATAAAAAAGAATTCACTTTCTCTTTTGGATTAAAACTAAACTTCACTTTTCATTTTGGGTTTTAAAATCAACCAAATTTTTCAGTTTGGAGCTTTAAAGAGAACTTCATCTTGCAAGTTAAAAAGAACCACAAACTCACTCAAACAACTTTGTTTTTCTTGCAAGTTAGGAATGATCTTTCATTTTGGGCTTAAAACAAAACAAACAAATTTCCTTTTCTTGCAATGTCTAAAAATCACAATCAACTTTCATTTTTGCAAGTTGAAAAGAACAAACAACTTGTCAATTCATGTTTACAAATTGATTTCCCTTAAGCAAATGTGCTTCAATTTGGTTGACCAGAATTTTCATTTTCCTAGTTAGATAACATATTGCTTTGAGTTAAAAAGAACACCATGTTTGTTGGAGCAACATCTCCAAATAGCATTTAATTCACATTGCAATAAAATTAGTTAAAAAGAACAAGTGTTTTAAGTATTTGGCACACTTGTGCAAAAATCTGTAGAGTGTTCCCATTTCTAACACACACTATCCTCTCTCTTGGCTCTCGTGGTCCTAGGTGCAAGAGAAAAGTGTTAGTAATGCTCAAAATTTTTATTTTTTAAGAGAGGCCTGCCAAGAGACACATCACTCTTGGGAACGACCTTGCACGGTAAATCCTTCAAGCCGCTATAGAAATCAGGTGAGCAAAAGTTGTAGCCTTGGGTATAGTTGTTCCTATAGTGTAACTTCCTAAAAGGACATATGGGCCCCACCACAAGTTACATGGCTCTTAAGTGAGTCACTACAGAATGAACTTATGTCCAAAAACATCAAACATTACTAGACATCTCTTTATATAGAAGCCCAACCATTCTATTGATTGAGGATATTTGTGAAAAGTTCAATGCAAGAGCATACATGGTTTTTCTCCCAAGATACTCACCATACATATTTTCTTGAGTAAAAATAGGTCTTTTTGAAAGGCTACTTGTAGCTTGATAAAAGTGGTGACTCCCCTATCATAGGGATAATCTATCTGTTATGCTTGTGCAAGACTTAGTATATCACATCCTTACCTACCACGATGGGATTCATAAGGTATGTAGTACCAAAGTCAAAGAAATATCAAGATGTGGGCTAAAAACATCGCAACTGGCCAATGACCTTGGGGATAAAAAGTGCTTGACTTGTCTTCATACTATGTCAGACTAGTAAAAATTTTAGTTGACTTCAAGATTTGGGAAACATTTAAAATGCACTTGTAAAAAGGGTCAAAGTTCATTATTATGTTGATCTAGACCCACACCTATTGTGCCTTTCATAGGGAAAAGTTATTGTGCTCGTGTGCTTGCTGTGTTTTCTTGTCAAAGAAATTCAAAAAACCCAAGTATTCATCCAACAAATCTACCTCAACAAAGTGAAACAAAATCTCAGTTTGTATGACCATTACTCACATCTTGAGAAAATGAACTCTTCATCAAAAGACCAAATTGGTGAAGAGGCAACTTGGTCCATGAGATCTCAACAAAAGAAGGAAGTTTTTCTATATCAATAGACAACTTTTTCTTTCACATAGGCTATTCTTGTAGGTCCTGGAGACAACTAAGAGGGGGGGGGATGAATCAGTTGTCTAATAAATTCAAACCAAAAACTTATTAACCAACTTAATGCTTTATACCGGTAAATTAGTTAAGTATGCCGATAGATAGTGTTAACAGTAAATTGCTATACCGGTAAGAATTAATGCATGAAACATAAGCACAAAGTCATCCACAGCACATGACACCAATATTTGTACGTGGAAACCCTGTAAGCGAAAAACCATGGTGGGAAACCTTAACCACAATCAGATGATACTACTGTAGACAGTAAGTGTACAAGAGGGGTTTGCACATGCAAAAAGGCCAACGGCCTAGAGCTCACTACTCAATCACAAATGGGAGTTACACTGACTACAGTTGGATGGTTAAATCCAATAAGAATGTACTGCACAAAATTGCATCTACATATGCTGAATTCAGTACCGGTGTAATGCTGATATGCTTCTACAAAAACCTAACTTCACCTTCAAATGATGTCTTCATGTATGCCTTTGCTTTATCTCGCATATACTTTCACTTGAATCTTTTTTGCGTTCCACACTTTATCTTACAAATAAGATCTTACATTTATACCATACCCTAAGACCAATTTTAGTAGGTCGGCTCTACAAGATATTACAATAAAAACATTTTACAAACAATGCAATAACCGATTGAACATGTCGGCTTAATGCATTTACAACAATAATAAATCATCTTCATAGCATGCCATGCTGATCTGGAAAAGATAAACCTGTCGGTGTAACCCTAGATAACCTGGACCTATTTGCCGGTAAAAGCAAATATGCAATTAAGAATATACCAATGATTATTACTTCAAAATAAAGTGTCCACATGATGTCTTCGACATTACCAAGTGTCTTCCATGTCATTCCAGGTACCGATGAACATTATATCCTATCAGTTAATCATATACCGGTAACTGTTGCATAGTTTACTGTTTGCCGATGAATGTTGCTGGATCTCCAAAGTAGATGTATTTAGTAGGTGTTGACACCAATGACAAAACCATACCAAAATACCAACAATCTCCCCCTTTGGTATTGATGGTAACACAAGATGGAAAAACCATCAAAGTGCCAAAACAGAGATGCCAAGTGTAAAACCAACAATCTCCTTAAAGTGACAATCTCTCCTCCTGGAAGCAACATGAGTTATTTTATGTTATCCTGTACCAATTTTCACCATAGATATCTCTCCTCAATTGATAATGTGTTTTTCCATATATCTCTCCCCCTTTGACATCAAATGCCAAAGCTACAAAATTTAAGTCCATACAAAAATACCAACTACTCCCCCTGAGAAGTAGCTTCCTCATCAAATACCAAAATAAAAGATTTGTCCATTTAATTCTGCCAGTTGATGAAAATCATCAACTATCTAAGTCTCTACCAGTGGAGGTATGAATCTGAGCTGATCTCCAAGATACTCAAAAGTTTCGTTAGGCAAAGGTTTTGTGAAAATATCTACAAGTTGTTCTTTAGTATTCACATAAACCAATTTTATCTCCTTTTCTTCAACTTTTTCCCATAGAAAATTCAATTTGATAGAAACATGTTTTGTTTTAGAATGTAATACTGGATTCTTAGATATATCAGTTGCTGCAGTGTTATCACAATATATAGTAATAGGTTCCTTGCATTTTACCTTTATGTCTTTCAACATTTGCTTAAGCCAAAGTACCTATGTATAGTTTGTTGCTGCTGCAACATATTCTGATTCTGCTATTGATAAAGATTTACAACTCTATTTCTTACTTAACCAAGAAACTAATCTCTTTCCAAGAAAGAATGCTCCTCCAGTGGTGCTTTTTCTATCATCCACATCTCCTGCCCAATTTGCATCTGTGTATGCATATAGATCAAAATTTTCATCTTTAGGATACCATAATCCAAGATTTGTTGTTCCTTGTAAGTACAGGAAAATCCTTTTTATTTTTGATTCATGATTTTCCCTAGGATTACTCTGAAATCTAGAAACTATACATACTGCATTCATAATATCAAGTCTGGTTTGTGTCAAATATAGTAAACCTCCTATCATAGATTTGTATCTAGTTGGATTAACAGGTGTAGATTCGTCCCTTTGAGATAATTTGTCATTTGTAGTCATAGGTGTGCTTACCATTTTAGATTTCTCCATCCTAAATTTCTTAAGTAGTTCTTTCAAGTACTTAGATTGACTAAAAAATATGCCTTTATTAGTCTGTAAAATCTGCAATCCTAAAAAGAATTTTATTTCTCCAATCATAGACATTTAAAATTCTTGCTGCATTTCAGGAGAAAATTCTTTCCATAATTCATCTTCTCCTCCAAAGATTATATCATTAACAAATACTTCAATAATCAAGATGTCATCATTAGTTACTTTATAATATAAATTGCTATTTGCATTTCCTTTAGTAAAACCAATCTTTAAAAGATACTTATCCAATCTTGCATACCAAGCTCTTGGAGCTTGTTTTAATCCATACAGAGCTTTTCTTAATCTGCAAACTGTATCATTGTCATCTGTCAAGGAAAATCCATCAGGTTGTTCAATATAGACTTCCTCTTCAAGATCTCCATTCAAAAATGCACATTTAATATCCATTTGATAAACTTTGTAATCTTTATGAGCTGCAAAAGCCAAGAATAATCTAACTGCCTCAATTCTGGCTACCAGTGCAAAGGTTTCATTATAATCAACTCCTTCTTTCTGAGAATATCCCTTACACACTAGTCTTGCTTTATTTCTGACAACCTTACCATCTTCATTGAGTTTGTTTCTAAATACCCATTTGGTTCCAATT
Organism: Cryptomeria japonica; assembly: GCF_030272615.1. Classification (NCBI taxonomy): domain Eukaryota; kingdom Viridiplantae; phylum Streptophyta; class Pinopsida; order Cupressales; family Cupressaceae; genus Cryptomeria; species Cryptomeria japonica. The sequence continues at coordinate 101,664,612 of NC_081411.1, forward strand.
ACATTTTTATTTATAGGCCTGAGATCTAATGTCCAAGTATTATTTTTCTCAATTTGTCCTAATTCTTCTTCCATAGCTTTAATCCAAAATTTATCTTCACATACCTCATTTATAGATAATGGTTCAATTTGAGAAATAAGACATACCTCTTCATTTGCCAATCTTCCTCTTGTCATGACTCCTTTAAGTTTGCTTCCAATTATCTGATCTTTAGAATGATTCAGTCTTACATACCGGGGTGTCTTAGTCTATTGTTGTTCTTCAATTATTGTGGAATCCTCTGATGATACTGGAGTAACTAGATCATCATTCTGTACCAGTGGATTTATTGTAGGTCCATTTGTCATAATTTTTGTTCCCGGTTCAAAGTCTATATATCTTGAACTTCCTCTGAATTGTTCATCAATCTTTACATTTGTACTCTCAACAATTTTCTGTAATCTTTTATTAAAACTGTAAAGCGAAAAATCACAATCGAACCCTAGTTGCTCTCCGCTCTTCCAACTCCGAGGAGAGAGAAGGGAGGTTCGCTAGGGTTGATAGTTTTCACTTAAGGGAGAGACTTTAGATTCAAAAGAGGGGTTGAAACTCACAAGATCCAATCCCACACAATGCAAGATTGGATGCTAAATGAGTTTCAAGGGTTAAGACAACAAGGCTACCCTCTTTTGTAAAGAATGTTGATAGGAAGATTAAGCTAGGAATGCATAGAAAGTGACAAAGATTCGCTTATAAACTGAGATAAGGTTATAGTATGAAGCTGCGGACCTGGAATTAGCAGTAGAATGTTGATACGGCGCTGTCTTGCAAATTTGAGCAAAAGTTGTCAGGACGATGGCGCCCAGCGCCACGGTCCTCCAAAAAATCCGCAAAACAAAGGGGGATCTGTTCATCTCTGCACAAGGATTCCAGATCTTCAATTTCAGCCGCATACCTGCAACCTACACACAGAAAAGCGAAGACGATTGGGGGGTTAGGGATTAGGGGTTTGCCTTTAGGTCAAACCTCAATTTTGGAATTAACCAAGAAATGAGAAATGTTGTAAATGTAAATGTCTGTAATGTAAAACAAGTACTAATACCTTGTTGTAAGGATGTTTGTATCCTTATGTGCGAAGGTATAGATGTTGTTGTTTGTTGTATGTTGTATGTTGTAGCATGTAGTAAGTGATCTCCTCTTCTATGGTTGAATCCTTGACTTGAATGCAACACTTAGCCTTGAATGGAGACTTAGAAGGAATGCTTGAATGCTTGAATGCTTGAATGTTTGAGTATAGTTTCCACGCTTGTACACATATCCTCTTCATGCCAAATGAGAGAGAAAAATGTAGTTTATATACTTGCCAATTAGGGTTAAAAGACTGATTTTCCCGACCTTAGGCCGACCAGGAAAGTTAATTTCCAATTTGCAAACAAAAAGACCCGATACCCCATAGGAGACCGGGCCCAAAATAGGCCTAGGGACTAGGGCACTGGGCGCCATGGTCCTGGGGGACCAGGGCGCTGGGCGCTCTAGTCCCACCTCCCGGGACAGCAGGGTGCAAGGAGGTTCAGGCCAGGGTGCTTGAAAAATGCAATTTTTAGTGTCGTAATCAGGTTTCGGGGTCTCCATTCAAGTTGCGTGTTGCGTCGCCATTGTGAAGACCGAAATGCAGTCAAAATTGCAAGTGTCGCAACTTTAGGACGCTACATTTAGTCACCACTTTAGCGGGAGTATGTATGCTCATACTTCCGGTAAAGTACAAGGAAACAACATTGAAAGACTTTCACCACGTCAAGGAGGCAAGATACACCAAGCCCCCAGTGGATTAAGGATCTTACGACTTCGATTGACAAAGTAAAAGGGAAGATCACGAGGGAGAACCATGACTGTCAGTAGTAAGGTTCCCTCACTATGAGTCATGCAAGAAAAATACCAAAAATTTTCAAGGCAAAGCTAAGTTCGCCAAGAAATTTTCAAGTATCTTGAAAGGATAGACAGGGTGTATGCCCCCCTACGTTAAAGCGATCGCACACGCCTCAATGGGGGTGATTGTTTTAACATAGTGATACACATAAGAAATGAGAAGGGAAAGGAGCACGTTATCGCAAGGATTTAGCCCCCAAGTGTGAGATAAACCCAAGGATAATAGACACAAAACACAAAGCATGAGGTGACTTCGCTTTCCTCAGGGTCAGTATGTTGCATGATAAGTCATGTATATATCATCTGTATGTATGCATAATTGTTCTTCATTCCCCAATCAAGGAAGGTCACCTAGAAGAAGGGAACACATGTGTCTTTTGAGTCAACATGAGAGAGACCAAAAGAGATCTCAATGCTTTGCATCGTCCTCAAGTAGACAACACTAAGGACGACAAATAGAAGAATGAGAATAAAATATAGAAGAAGTAACACAAGAGAGGAGGAGAGAATCTGCTATGCTAATGTAACTAGTCTAGCACGTCATCTACCCCCCGATCTTGCTGATCAATGTTTCGGGAAGGCAGGGAACACGCTAGAGGAGGAACATCCAACACAGCAGATGGAGCTATCACAAGATCCAAACAAGGGCTATGTTCATGTTCCAAGCCAGGTTGTTCTTGTCTAGGAGCTAGGATAAGTGATTTAGAAAATTCATTAGATAAATGGTTATCAATATCAACAAGTTTGTATTCACTATCAGAAGCAAGAGGAGTAACATGTTCATCATGAATAACATTTTCATCCACATCATCATCAAGATTTATAAAAATAGGATCTTTAACTCGCACAGGATCAAGACCATCATGTATCTTGTGTTTAGGAGATTTAGGCTCAATTTCCGGCTGAGGAGAAAATGCAATAATGCTTGTTGAAAGTGTTTTTGGAGATTGTAAAGTTTGAGAAGTGGCTGCTTGAGCCCTAAGATGACGCTTTCGTTGGCATTCACATGCAGAACGATTTCGTCGAGTCTTAGTAGGAAGTGGAGAAGATAGAGGAGGAGGAATGTTCTCATCCTTATCACGTGGGTGTTTAGGTTGTGGTCTCTTAGGCTGGATAATAGGAGAAGAAGAAGGTCTCTTTTCTCTATAAAAGGCAGGAGGAGGAACTGCTCCATATAAAGGAGGAATATTTGGTTTAGGAAGGAGACCAAGTCCATCATGACGAGGAGGTATAGGTCTAATTTTAGAAGGTTTATTAGGCATAGACATAGTCACATCCATAGGGACGGGTTGGGAATCTTCTTGAGGAAAGACATTAGTTTTATCTTTCAAAGGAAGAACTTCCTTCTCAAGAACGATAGGAATGTCAAGTTTGGGTGTTCTAGGTTCACTTAAAGATAGGATCATATCTGTTTTCCACTTTTGATAAGATTTGAAAAGATGATCACTTCGTGGAGGAAGAGATTGGAATTGTTTAGGCCAAAAGTAATCAATAGGAACACTAGAAGTTCTTTCAGCTGGTTTAAAGAGACTATGATTGACAGTAACAACTTCACCATTATGGAGAAATTTCAAACATTTATGAATAGGAGAAGCAATAGCTTTCATGGAAGATAGCCAAGGATAGCCAAGCTTCACACGAAATTGTTCGGATGAAGGGATAATAGCAAAGTTCACATCAAGGGATTTGTTATGGACCTCAATAGGCAATGTAATAGAACCAATTGCAGGAGAAGAAAATGCATCGAATAATTTCACAACCACATCTGTTTTGTCATAGATCACTTGATTCAATTGCAAAGTAAAAAGAAATTCTTCAGTAATAACATTAACCATGCACGAAGGATCAATAAGCACTCCACGGCAGGGTGTATTCTTGACTTTTGCAACTATGTATAAAGGACCATCAGGTGCTCTAATGGTTTCACTAGAATCAAATGTGATGGAAGGTTCTTTAGGGATTTCTTGCTGCTCTACAAAGTTAATCACATTCGGAGTCATAGACACAAGACCATCAGATGATAAAGAAGAATCATTAGTCTCAATCGCATTAGAGGTATGAGAAGGTAATGGATCAGTAAAAATCTAAAGATTTTGGTTAGGAGGAGCTACAGATGTATTGCCTTTATCATTCACTCCAGAAACAGAGATAGTATTATTATCAATCAAATCTTGAATTTTACCTTTTAAAGAAAAACATTTTTCATTATCATGCCCAGGTTGACGATGAAATTGACAAAAAGCTTTGTTATCAAAATAAGGTGAAGTAATCTTTGCAGGATCAATTTGTCTTATAGGAGGAAGAGTAAGCACATTTTGTTCCAATAACTTATTCATAATACTATGCAATGATTCATTCAAAGGAGTATACTTTCTTTCTTTCTTAAAAAACTTAGAAATAGGAGGCACACCTGATGCTGCATTCACATTGTTGTTGATGATGTTTTCATTGAATTTGATGGAATCTCTGTTTGGTTTAAACTTCCCAAATGGTTGTTGACTGCTATCACCCTTATCACTCGGAGCCATAGGATGTGATTGTTCCATTTGACTCACAGTCAATTGATAATTGTGAAGAGTGGCACACAACTATTGGAAAGAAGTAAACTCAGAAAATAGAAGTTTGTCTCGAATATCTTTTTGTAAATTAGAAATAAAGATTCTTTGAATATCATTGTCAGGCACTGGAAAAGAAATTTGAGCATACAAATGCTTATATCTACCAATGAAATCAGTCACTTTTTCTTTAACACCTTGTTTACAATGCATTAAATCAATCAAAGTAACTTTAGGACTTATATTGTTTTGAAATTGTTGAATGAAAGCATTTGCAAGTTGTTCGAAAGAAGTAATAGAATAAGAAGGCAACGAGCAATACCATTGTAGGGCTTTGTCTCTTAATGTTCTAGTAAATAGTTTTGCAAGCAACCTTTGGTCATAAGCAAAATCAGTACATATTGTTTGAAAAGTCTTAACATGTGTTAGAGGATCACCTTTACCATTATAAATCTCCAAATGCGGGATTTCAACATGTTTAGGAGGGATAGCTCGAACAATGTCAAGAGAAAGTGGGCTCGCAACATCAAATGTGGGCACACTAAACTTAGATTGATTCATAGAGGCAATTTGTTGCTGTAAAGAAGAGACAGTTTGTGCAAGATTGTTAATGGTCGCTTCAGTCGAAGAATTCATATTATATGTGTTAGATTGAGATGGAGGTGTTATGTTATTGAAAGAAGGCAAAGAGTAAGGTGGTGGGAACCTATGATAGTCAATCATAGGGGATGATTGGACAAGAGGAACACTACAAGGAGGAATGGAATGGTTAAATGAATTGCCCCCTTGCGTCATGTTCATTTGTGAAGATGTAATAGGAACACTCATTGAAGGAATGAATGAAGAAGTCGGATTGAATGAAGGAATAGGGTTAATTGAACAAGAGGGATTGCCCCCATGACTAGTGATCACGGGGGGAATATCTTGTATAGAAGTAGCCATTATGTTTGATGTAAAGGTAGGTATGCTAGCAATAGAAGTTGTCAAAGGAATAGAATGATTGACTTGTGTAGGAGGTTGTGTATAACCTAAAGTTTTAGCACAACTCTTTATAGGCATCACATTTGAATCCACAATGTGTGCAATACCACGCAAAATATCAATTCCATTCTTATCACTTTGAAGCATATGTTTTAGACCCTCAATTAAAGGAAGAGCTTGACTATCGGGATACTCATGAGACATCCATTGGTGAAAATCATCAAATTGGTTATCCAATTTCGAAAGTTGTTCTACAGAAACCTCATGGAGAGATTCTTCATCATTAGGAGGATTAGAGGAATTACCCATGTCCTCGTTAAAAAGGCTATTCAAATTAGGTTCCATCTCCTCGGTATTTAAACCTCGGAAAGACTTAATTCTATGGCTTCGTCTAACGGGAATAGTGTAAGTAGGGCTTGTTGTTGTAAAACTCATGCACTAGAGAGGAAGAGGAAATTTTGAATTTAGAGGTAGCAATTTTCAGTAAAAGCAGCCAATCTTCTAGATTTAAGCTGTTAAATACAATCACGACAGTCTCCCGAAATTTTGAAAAAAATGTCCGGGACCGTGGCGCTCAGAGTGCAACACGGTCCTTGCAACTTTTTTTGAAATTTGCAGGGATGAAAGGTATAATGATTTTAGAGCTAATCTGAAAAAATTGAGTGATTTTACGATCTGTAGATAGGCCAAACTAAAGTTGCAATCTCAAAATTGAACCCTACCCAGATTGTTGAAAAATGCAAAAATTTGAATTTTGAAAGAGAGAGGGAAACTGAAATTTTGAATTTTATGATTTTAGAGGGAATGTCAAAAGCAATGCAAGTTTTGAAATTTAAAAATTGACTCAATTTCATGCAAAATTCAATTTTGAAAGCGGAAATCAAAGTTGTTGTAATTAAGCACTTAATTTCAAAAGTCACAAATTGCAAAAATTTGAATAAAGCACTGAAATTTCGAATGAATGCAAACACACTTTTCAGATTTAGGACAGTAAGAACATAATTTTGACACAAAATTTCAATTTCAATGATTTTTGAATGATTAGGAGCCTTAAACCAAGCAATCACAAGACCAACTTTGACTGTAATTTTGAAAGTGTTAGGTTTGATAAAATCAGCCAAAATTCTGGATTTTAGCAGGAAAATACAGTAAGATCTTGCTCCCGAAATTTCAGAAAAAATGTCGGGGACGATGATGCTCGGAGTGCACACAGTCCTTGCAACTTTTTTCCAAATTTTCAGGGATGAAAGATATTGTGATTTTATTGCGGAATCCAAAGTTACAGCCGATTTGGAGATGTTTTTATCAGTGAAATTGTCGGACAAAGGTTGAATCAAGAGGGTTTCAAAAATTAGGGTTTTGACACTTAACCACTTAATTTTCAAAATTAAAGCACAAATATGAATTGATAATTTGTAATAGAAGGGCAGATCTGAAACAAACATTAACAATTAAGCATTTCACAGGTTCAATTTTTCAAAAAGAAAATTTAGGGTTTTTATGCAATTAACCTATAAATTTGTAAAAGATCAAACATGGAAATGTAATCAAGGAATCAATTTTCAGATCTAATCATGAATAATCAGAAGGATGTTCACGTCAGGTTCACCAAAATGTAAAGCGGAAAATCACAATCGAACCCTAGTTGCTCTCCCCTCTCCCAACTCCGAGGAGAGAGAAGGGAGGTACGCTAGGGTTGATGGTTTTCACTTAAGGGAGAGACTTTACATTCAAAAGAGGGGTTGAAACTCACAAGATCCAATCCCACATAATGCAAGATTGGATGCTAAATGAGTTTCAAGGGTTAAGACAACAAGGCTACCCTCTTTTGTAAAGAATGTTGATAGGAAGATTAAGCTAGGAATGCATAGAAAGTGACAAAGACTCGCTTATAAACTGAGATAAGGTTATAGTATGAAGCTGCGGACCTAGAATTAGTAGTAGAATGTCGATACGGCGCTGTCCTGCAAATTTGAGCAAAAGTTGTCGGGATGATGGCGCCCGACGCCACGGTCCTCCAAAAAATCCGCGAAATGAAGGGGGATCTGTTCGTCTCTGCACAAGGATTCCAGATCTTCAATTTCAGCCGCATACCTGCAACCTACACACAGAAAAGCGAAGACGATTGGGGGGTTAGGGATTAGGGGTTTGCCTTTAGGTCAAACCCCGGTTTTAGAATTAACCAAGAAATGAGAAATGTTGTAAATGTAAATGTCTGTAATGTAAAACAAGTACTAATACCTTGTTGTAAGGATGTTTGTATCCTTATGTGCGAAGGTATAGATGTTGTTGTTTGTTGTATGTTGTATGTTGTAGCATGTAGTAAGTGATCTCCTCTTCAATGGTTGAATCCTTGACTTGAATGCAACACTTAGCCTTGAATGGAGACTTAGAAGGAATGCTTGAATGCATGAATGCTTGAATGCTTGAATGTTTGAGTATAGTTTCCATGCTTGTACACATACCCTCTTCATGCCAAATGAGAGAGAAAAATGTAGTTTATATACTTGCCAATTAGGGTTAAAAGACTGATTTTCCCGACCTTAGGCCGACCAGGAAAGTTAATTTCCAATTTGCAAACAAAAAGACCTGATACCCCATAGGAGACCAGGCCCAAAATAGGCCCAGGGACCAAGGCGTTGGGCGCCATGGTCCTGGGGGACCAGGGCGCTGGGCGCTCTGGTCCCACCTCTCAGGACAGCAGGGTGCAAGGAGGTTCAGGCCAGGGTGCTTGAAAAATGCAGTTTTTAGTGTCGTAATCAGGTTTCGGGGTCTCCATTCAGGTTGTGTGTTGCGTCGCCATCGTGAAGACCGAAATGCAGTCAAAATTGCAAGTGTCACAATTTTAGGATGCTACAAAAACATCTATATGCTTTAATCTTAGATGAATAACCAAGAAATATTCCTTCACCACTTCTAGGATCAAACTTGCCAATATACTCATCACTTCTAATATAACATTTACTTCCAAAAATTCTGAAATACTTAAGAGTAGGAGTATTACCAAACCATAGTTCATGAGGGGTCTTACCGATTTCACCTTTGATGTGAACTTTGTTGAATGTATAGACAATAGTGTTTACTGCCTCTCTCTAGTACACATGTGAAAGATTTAGTTTTGATAACATACTTCTTGCTGCATCCAAAATAGTTCTATTTTTTCTTTCAACAACTTCATTCTGTTGTGGTGTCTGGGGTGCTGATAACTGTCTTTTGATTCCATTTACTTCATAGAATGTATTAAAATATTTAGATGTGAATTCTCCTCCTTGATCTGATCTTAAACATTTAATTTTCTTACCGGTTTCATTTTCAACCATTGCTTTGAATCGTTTGAACTTCCCAAGTGCTTCTGATTTTTCTTTGAGAAAAGTAACCCAACACATTCTAGAATAATCATCAATAATTAGCATGAAATATCTATCACCTTGTAAGCTTTTAGTTCTAGCTGGACCACATAAATCAGTGTGAATTAAATCAAGGGCATTATTGGAATTTTTTGGAATACTTTTGAAACTAGCTCTAACTTGTTTTCCAAATTGACATTCCTTGGAAATTGTATTCTGAGGTTTCACAATTTTAGGTAGATCTCTAACTACCTTAGAAGTACTAATTTTTACCATGCAATCAAAATTTACATGACATAGTCTTTTATGCCATAGCCAACTTTCATCTATATGTGCAATTAAGCATGCCTTTTCACTGTTATTCAAATGAAAGATATTACCTCTAGTCTGATTACTGGTTGCAATTTCCAAACCAGTTCTATTCATGATTTTGCATTTTCCATTTTTAAATTGTAACTGAAAACCGTTTTCAACTAATTGACCAACACTCAAAAGATTATGTTTTAATCCTTCAACATAGTAGACATTGTCAGTGTTATGTTTACCATCAAGAGATATTGAACCCTTACCTTTGATTGAACAGGCTTTGTCATCTCTGAATCTTGCTAAACCTCCATTGTATTCTTGAAAGTTCAAGAATTTACCTTTGTCTCTAGTCATGTGATGTGAGCATCCTGAGTCAATAATCCATTCATCCTTTGATTCAACTTTAGCTGCTAGGGCTTGTTCTACCGGTTGAGCAATAGGTACCAGTTGATCTTCTATTATGGCAACAAAAACCCATCCATTGTCTGTTGGATCCTCATCAGAATCATCAATCACACCTTCATCGGCAATGTAACAAGATTTATCTTTGTTTTTCTTAAATCTGTATCTCTGATATTCAAGATTAGGTTTGTATGTTCTAGCTTCTTCTCTTAGTCTAGCATGTCTATTAGGGCATCTTGAAGCCATATGACCAATCTTATTGCAGTTAAAACATTTAAAGGGTGCTTTACCTTCATACTTACTTCCAATTGGGCCTTTTGGCATTTTTCTTGCAAATAGTGCTTCAAGTTCTTCAAGCTCTTCATTCTCCTTCCTGGTTTCTTCAAGTTCTCTTGCATAAAAGGCTCTCCACTCTAATTTGTCAAAGGATGGAGCAGATGATGTTGATGCTTTGAAGGCCAAATCAGTTTTTATAGTAGTAACAGGACCAAATTCCTCAATTTCAAAAGCTGAAAGTTTTCCAATCAATGTATCCCTAGTTACTGATGTATTAGGCATTGTTCGCAACTCATTTATAGCAGTAACCTTCATTTTATATGCCGGTGGAAAACCTTTTAAGATTTTTGAAACAATCTCATCTTCACTCAAGGTTCCTCCACAACATTTGATACCCAAAACAATTTCATTTACTCTTTCCATAAAGGCAGAAATCCTTTCATCTTCTTCCATTTTCGAATGTTCATACCTGACTCGGAAGCTTTCAAGTTTTGCAATTTTGACTATGGAATCCCCTTCATTCAGTGTTTCCAAATGATCCCAAATAGCTTTTCCAGTGGACCTATCTAATAATCCCATGATTTGTTGATCTGATAATGCGCTCAAGAGTGTTTCTCTTGCTTTACAATCATTTTCTTCATCCTTAGCTAAAGTAGTGGGAGTAGTCTGGCCAACTACAACAGCAGTATAACCATTCTTAGTGACTTCCCAGATGTCTTTACCAATGCAATTTAGATGTGTCTCCATTCTGATTTTCCGTATCCCATAGTTGGTTCCATCAAGTTTAAGACTATCCTTTCTAAAATAATTAGTAGACATTGGATCTCCTCAAGTTGTTAAACATCTGCAAAAAGAGGACTAAGCTCTGATACCAATTTTAGGTCCTGGAGACAACTGAAAGGAGGGGGTGAATCAGTTGTCTAATAGATTCAAACAAAAAGCTTATTAACCAACTTAATGCTTAATACCGGTAAATCAGTTAAGTATGCCGGTAAATAGTGTTAATAGTAAATTGCTATATCGGTAAGAATTAATGCATGAAACATAAGCACAAAGTCATCCACAACACATGACACCAATATTTGTACATGGAAACCCTGTAAGGGAAAAACCACGGTGGGAAACCTTACCCACAATCAGATGATACTACTACAGATAGTAAGTGTACAAGAGGGGTCTGCACATGCAGAAAGGCCAACAGCCTAGAGCTCACTATTCAATCATAAATGGGAGTCACACTGACTACAGTTGGATGGTTATATCCAATAAGAATGTACTGCACAAAATTGCATCTACATATGTTGAATTCAGTGCCGGTGTAATGTTGATATGCTTCTACAAAAACCTAACTTCACCTTCAAATGATGTCTTCATGTATGCCTCTACTTTATCTCACATATACTTTCACTTGAATCTTTTTCGCATTCCACACTTGATCTTACAAATAAGATCTTACATTTATACCATACCCTACAACCAATTTTAGTAGGTCGGCTCTACAAGATATTACAATAAAAACATTTTACAAACAATGCAATAACCGATTGAACATGTCGGCTTAATGCATTTACAACAATAATAAATCATCTTCATAGTGTGCCACGCTGATCTGGAAAGGATAAACCTGCTGATGTAGCCCTAGATAACCTGGACCTATTTGCTAGTAAAAGAAAATATGCAAGTAAGAATATACCAATGATTATTACTTCAAAATAAAGTGTCCACATGTTGTCTTCAACATTACCAAGGATCTTCCATGTCATTCTAGGTATCGATGAACATTATATCTTGCCAATTAATCATATACCGGTAACTGTTGCACAGTTTACTGTTTGCTGATGAATGTTGCTAGATCTCCAAAGTAGGTGTATTTAGTAGGTGTTGACATCAATGACAAAACCATACCAAAATACCAACAATTCTTACTTCATATGCATTTGTATCATCAAGGTAAATCCAACGAATTTGATGAAGAGCCTTTGAGAAATAGAGATTTTATGCAATACAGAGCTTTTGGTTATCACAAAAATAAAGGGGGCAAGATCAACCCTTCTTTCTTTCCTCAAATCCGTATTACCTACAATGAAGCTCGAGGGGAACCACCAACCCCTAAAAGAGAGGAAGAAGTAGATACCTCCTTTATCACATAAAGCTTCTATTGAGATATACATTCTACCCATTTCCACTTTCACATTCAAAACACATCACAATCCATCTAAACTCTCAAAACACAAAAAAGTCTTGTCCTTATTTCTTTTTAGATATTGCTAAATCAAAACAACAAATCACTTTTAGAGTGTCTCTCATCTAGGATCAATCATGCTAAGAGTCATTTCTACGTAGGTTAAAACTAGTCTATGAGTGCATCCTCTGATTGATAGGTAGCTTGGTTTGTAACAGAGCTCAAAACTTGCTAGTACCTTATCACATCAAAATTATTGAAAATTAAAGAGCAATTCACAAAGAATTTTGTTGACATCCAACCTTCAGTGTTAGAGATTTATCATTCAAAACAAACATTTCACAAACCTTATCTTCCATCAAACACATCATCATCATCTCATAAATCATTTTCACAAAACATCAAAAACATGGCTTACATAAGATCAATGAGAAACCAACAACCAGAAATTGAAGATGATGACAAGAACCTTAACAATTTTCAGGAGGCCATTGGAGGAGATACTAATTTAGAGGAGATCCTAGAGATCATGTGAGAGAATTTCACTCGACCTGTTTAGAGGTGGCCTATGAGGACACCTATCTCATGCGCCTCTTTCCCCAAAGTTTGGGAGGCACCACTACACAATGGTTCTCACGCCTACCAAGTGGCATTAGAACATTCGAATAACTAGTACAAAAATTCATCACTCATTACTCACACAACATAGAACACGATGTAACCATGTCAGATCTATGCAACACCAAATAAAAACCCAGAGAGTTGTTTTCAACTTTCTTACAATGGTGGAGGCAATTATCTAGTAGGCATTCCCTTCATCTACCTGATCAAAAGCTAGTAGAAATTTTCATTTCAAAATTAACTGATGAGATGAAATTCTATTTAGACATGAAGGGTACAAAATCATTTGAAGATATGATCTCTCAGGGACTAAAATGTGAAAGAGCCCTTATCAAGAAGGGACTCATCAAGATTTATAACGAACCTAAAAATGGCCCTCATCCTTGTTATAATAGTGATAAACCCAACTTTTGGAACAAGAACAAGAACATTGTAAACAATGGGATAGTAGATGCAAGACTAGTTAAAATTGCACAACTTGTAGTCATATTTGTAGGACAAAATCCCCCTCCTAACAACACCATCATCAATAAACCACAAAATAAAGGTTGTAACATATAACAAGAGGAATCAAAACCAAAGCAAAAAATTTCAAACCAAAATGCACATATACACCCTTAGGGGAACCCATTGAAACAATCTTGCATCAATTGATATCCTCAAATTTGATAACCTTGTCGAAGACATCTAACTATGAGCCTCAAGTTAAGCCTTCATGGTGGCAAGACCATGAACATTGTGAATTTCATTAGGGATGAGGCCATAAGACAAGCAATTGCCATTGATTGAAAGATCTTGTTCAAAATCTTATTGACAGAGGAGAAATTGAAATCGAAGGACATGACCCTAAAAAGACCAATGATGATCATCTAATGTCTAAAAATCCACTCCCATCCTATGATCAAAGAGGTCCTTCCACTTCAGGGTGAAACACAGATACTACAACTAATTATACGCAAGCTGCATATAATTATAATGTGAATCACCTGTATGACGCAGATGAACAAATTGCAAACCTCACCATCAAAAATCAAAATCTTGAATGCAATGTTCTTACACGTCATAGGAAGATCACTATTAAAGTAGCTCCACAAGGAACATCACCTATCCCCAAGCAGTATAATCTTGTGGAGCAGTAAGATAAAATACCCACACTCATCTCCATCTTAGAGCTCTTACACTTATCTCCATTCCATAAAACAATCTTGGTGCAATCTCTCCAAGAAGAATCAGTCTGTGCCAACCTCAACACAGATCAATTTCAATCTATGGTTGGTAATTTGAGGTCATCACCATGTCTCACTTTTTCTGAAAGTGACAATGCATTTTTCCAACAACCTCATAATGCCTCACTCTATATTGAAGGATTTGTGAACCAACATAGGATCAAGCAAGTCTTGATTGACAATGGAGTTGGTCTAAACATATGCAAACCCCATCTCCCCTAGAACTCATGTCAAATCCTAGGGTTTTCTTCAACCACCATTGGCCAAAAGCACTTGCACATTGGCACAATTTACACCTGGTAAAAGTCAGGCGGAAGAAACCATAGATGAAGACATGGCAGAATGGATCTACAAAGACCTTGTCATCAAAGAAAACCCAAAGGCTAAGCTCCCCATTGACAAATATGGCAAAGGCCTTACTATCATGCAGAGAATGGGCTATGATAGCTAGAGTGCTTTGGGACCTTCTAAGAAAGGATGACATAAACCCTTACAACTAGAGTTAAAACCTAAGGACAAAAATGGAGTTGGTTTTCAAAAGGAATATCTTCCTAAACTCCAATTCAAGGGGAAGCCCAACACCCCTCTATATCAACCTCATACTCTAAAGAGGCCATCCTTGATTATATCTCTGACACAAAGAATCACACCACCTACCCCAACAAAACTAATAATTTCATCAGTATCATCAGCAGTATCCACAGCACCAAACATACAAATAACAATACATGCAGAACCCACAATCCCACCAGCAGTACCCATAATGCCCATAGCACCAATCGTAACGATAATCCTACCTACAACACTGATAATACTACTTGCAGCACCAATAATCCCATCAGCAGCATCGATTGCATCAATAACACCATTAATAGTATCAACAATACCCCTAGAAGTCTCAATAAAACTGATAAACCCATCAGTAGCATAAGTGGCATCTGCGGTACAAACAATTCCATCTCCAAAAGTACATCAACCAATCACAAATGTAGTATTCAACTCAAAAGACATCCTCGTTTGGTACAGTAATCAGATATTGGAAAGCGATTCAGGGACTGACTCACATGAGTGGGAATTTGATTCAGTACATCTAAATACTTTAGATGAGGAAGACACATCACCCCCTCCACCTTGAAAAGATATCCCTGTTTATGGAGAGGCATGGATTAAAACCTCTTGGGTTCCTAAACTGGAAGTACCTTCCACAGACCCTACGTTACATCCTATGCCTGAATTTGACAGGGAGAGTACCATAAATGATGTTCACAACACTATCTTAACCCTTACTGATGCCTCCCATAAACTTAACTTAATCGATGAGGTAATGCCCATTATCCATCCTGAACTCATCGAATGGAACCAACCCAATCCCCCATGCCTTGACCACCTCCAAAACAATGAAGAGCTCGTTGAATTTTTGGAACTATGGGATAACATACCAAGGGTGGATCACAAAGCTAGATTTTCTATCAAACTTAACAATACAACATACTTTGGGACATATGCCAAACCTTTCAGCTGCTAAAATATCACATTAAAACATGGATCTTCTAGTGAAAACCACATAGTGGCACTTATTGATCCCAAAAAAGTAAAATAAAGAGTTTATCCAATGGTGAAAACCTCTCTGAGGTGCCTAAGGATGAAAGGTTTGACATCCTTCCCTTTAATACAAATTAGGAGAGATAAAAAATCCTCATCGAGGAAACAAAAGAATTCAATGTGGGGACCCCTAAGATTCTTCACCAAATACATTTGGAATCTCTCTTAACTCTAGAAGAACAACCAAAATTTGTGGAATTATTCCAAGATCATCAGATCAACTTCACCTGGTCCTATGCAGACATGCCCGATCTCGATCCAGACTTGGTCATCCATCACCTTATTGTATCATAAGGAGCTAAACCTGTCAAACAGAAGCTCCGAAAGATGCACCCCCAGATTGCTATGCTTGTCAAAGCGGAACTTAAGAAGCTCTTAGATTTTGGTTTCATCAGACCAATTGATTATGCTAGGTGGATCTGTAATATAGTACCTGTTGGTAAACCAAATGGGGGCATTTGTATCTGTACAGGTTTCAAAGATCTAAACAAGGCATGTCCTAAGGATGACTTCCCCCTACCAAACATCGACATGATCATAGACCTAATAACAAGACAAGCCATGCTTTCTCTTATGGATGGTTTTTCAGAGTACAACAAGATTAAGATTGCTCCAAAGGATCAACATAGAATTGCTTTCACATGCCTATGGGAAACATACTATTGGAATGTGATGCCTTTTGGTCAGAAGAATGTAGGGGCAACATATCAAAGAGCTATGACTACCATCTTTCATGATATGATGTAGACCATAATGGAATATTGTGTTGATGATTTACTGGCTAAATCACTGACAAGAGAAGGTCATCTTCCCATACTAGATAAAATCTTTGACAGACTAGAACAATATCATGTTTGCCTCAATTCGAAGAAATGTGTCTTTGGAGTAACTTAAGCGAAGCTCTTAGGATACATTGTCTCAAGCAAAGGCATTGAGGTAGATCCTATAAAAGTCAAATAAATCATGGACATGCCACCTCTGAAGAACATCAGTCAGTTAAGGACACTACAAGTCCAGCTACAATCAATTTGGAGATTCATTGCATAATTGGCTGATAAGTGTCATCCCTTCACCCATCTACTACATAAGAATATCCGCTTTCAATGGGATGAAATATGCCAACAGACATTTCATATGCTCAAGGAATACCTAATAAACATATCATTGTTGAACCTACTGGATCCCAGTAGACCTCTCTTGCTATATATTTCAGCTACAAACACAACATAATGCAAAAGGGAAAGAGTATGCAGTATACTACATCTCCCGCACACTGGTCGGCTATGAACTTAATTACACACCTATTGAGTGAGCTTGCCTAGCAGTAATATTGGAAGCTACCAAATTGAGGCATTACATGTTAACACATAAGGTACAACTCATTGCCAAGATCAATCCACTAAAGCACCTACTCAGTAAGGCAGCATTGACAGGTCACTTGGCCAAATGGGTGATGATTCTGAGTGAATTTGACATTGAGTATGTGGACCATATGGCTATCAAGGGCCAAGTTATTGTAGATCAGTTGGCTGATGCATGACTCAAAGGAGACCATCCCCTTGTTTCTAACTTTCCAGATGAAGAGATCTTCATGATCACAACTACCCAACCCTGGAAGTTATATTTTGATGGATTGAATACACTAGACATGGCTCAAAGGTAGGTATTTTGTTTATCACACCTCAAGGTGACAACATCTTGAAGTCCTATAGGCTCACCTTTCCATGTACAAATAACATAGAAGAGTATGAGGCCTTGATCATAGGACTCAGACTAGCCATACAATGGAAACTGAAAGAGTTACAGGTATATGGAGATTCTCAGCTGGTTATACGACAGGTTACAGATGAATATCAGACCAAAGATGATAAGCTCATGCCATACAAATAAATGGTGGATACTTTCAAAGCACCATTTACCACTATCACCTCTGAGCAGGTACCCAAAGATTAGAATCGAGCTGCTGACGACATGGTTGCAATTGTATCTCTCCTAGATCTTCTACAAAACTCAACACGCTATGAGTTCTTGGTCGAACAACTTTGGATTCCCTCTTATGATATCCTTGAATCCAAGATGATATGTCACCTTACCAATTCTGAATCCCCATGGTATGGTGAGTTATTTACCTACCTACATGATCACACACTTCCTCCTAACCAATTGAATAACCAACTCAAAACCTTCATTCGCCAAACCGCTCGATACACCATCATTGTTGAAACCCTATACTGGCGTAGTCTTGATGGTAGTCTCCTTCAATTTTTGGAACAGGATGAGACAACAAAAGCCTTGGTAGAGGTACATGAAGGAATTTTTGGGGCTCATTCAAGTAGTCCTTCACTAGTCAAGAAAATCATGCAAGCAGGATAATACTAGCCATCCATGGAGAAATACTCCTACTGTTTTGTTAGAAAGTGCAAGAAATGCCAAGTTCATGGGGACCTAATACCCACGCCAACACAAGAATTGCAACCAATCATAACATGGCCTTTTTGTCAGTGGGTCCTTGACCTTGTGGGTAAAATCCATCCATCTTCATCCAATGGCCATAAGTTTATCATTACAACCACCAAATACTTCATAAAGTGGATCGAAGCTGTTCCACTTACCCAAGTCACCGACAGCCAGATTGTCGCCTTCATCCTTAATTAAATCATCTGTCGGTATGGTGTACCCATGTCCATCATCACAAATAACAAACTCCCTATAAAAAATCAAGATATCCATGAACTTTGTAAAAAATTTCATATACAACACCACTTCTCCACTCTATATTACCCACAAGGCAATGGTCACGCCGAAGTATCCAACAAGAATATATTGAGGATTCTTAAGAAAATAGTCAATGATGCTGGCCGTGATGGGCACATGCGTTTAAATCCAGCACTATGGGCATATCGAACTAGCATTCGAACCCCTACAGGAGCAACTCCCTATTCACTATTTTATGGAGCAGAAGCTATCTTGCCTATTGAGGTTGATATACCATCTCATAGATGATGAAGCATACAAAGTATCAAGTCTTCAAGACTTGGAAATGCTTGATGAAAGATGACAAGCTGCCTACAACCACCTCAAAGCATATCAACAATGCATGAGCCGAAGTGACAATCATCGAGTCAAGCCTCATGCATTTTAGGTAGGTGATCTTGTTCTAAGGGAGAATCCTTGCATTCAACCAAACTAAGAACACCAAGGCAAGTCTAAGTATAATTGGTTGAGTCCATATATCATCACTGTCGTGTTCGGGTCTCAGGCATATCAGTTAGCTACCTCAGAAGGAGAACCATTAGTAGATCTGATCAATAACATGCATGTTAAATGGTTTCATACATAAGTTGTGGAGAGCATCAGGCTCCTTTAATATCATAAAATAACAAAAACATTCAGAAAACAGTCCTGAATAGAATAAAAAATAAATAAATAAATAAAAATAAAAATAAAAAATCAAGAAAATAGTAAAGAAAAATCATTCATCCAAATGGTGAGAACAACTTCGGTGGTACCTTGGGTAAGTATGGTGGTGAAAACCTAGCAAACAGGTGCTACTCATAAAGGCTAGGGCTCCATTGTCTTTTAGGCTTGTTGATCACATCCATTGCATTCATTGGATACATCCATCCATCATTTATACCATGGCTTGTTATTGATGTGCAATTAGGGTTATTCCTCCACGTGTCTCACATCATGCTTTCATAGCACCACCTCACTAGGGGGCAAATGTTCTAAAATGCTACTGATGGGAGTGGATTATCCATTACTTTTGATTCATTAAGTTGTTCATTCGACAATGTCTTGAAAAACACCAAAAAACATTCACAACATTCAAAAAACCAAAAAACATAACAAAAACATCAAAATCAGTCAAAAAAATTGTAACGTATATTATCCCTTGTACATACACAGCGCAACAAATAGAAACAACATTTTGATCTACTCAAACAATGATCACCTATCAAATCAACCAAACCATCCAAACATCTACACAACCGTCTTCACAAGGATGCATCCTTCCTTTCAAGCAAGACATGGCCATAGTTTCTTTAACAAGAAAATTCAGTTTGGCTGATAAGTACTAGGTCATTTGTTATTTATTTATTTATTTATCTTAGGTTCTTACGCTACTCCAGGATATCCACAAGTGATTAGAGTAGCCGGAATGGCTCTTGATATCTCTTTCTTTGTTTTCTATTTGTAGATTGTTCCAACGAAGTTCTAGGGCATGTACTAATGGTGTCTACGTGGGAAGTTCACTAAGCTATGAGATCCTATGCAAAATACAATCATGGATCAATATGGCTTATTGACTACAACGTATACCTCAACCATTTGAACATGAACCAAAATGGAGGGTCCCTTTTTTTTGTCTGTGATGCTTTCTTATAGGTACAATGCTCAAACTTAGTTCCTACTACCTCATCCAAGATTAATAATACCATGCTCGATGATGATAAATAAAGCTCTATGGATTAGCATGCCATCTCATCTGTACTATATTGCATTCCATACATTCATAAATTCATATAGCTACATATCATTCATACATAGTAATGACAATGGATACTCTATTTTCCTCTTCTTCCATAGGAATGAGTCATAGGTCCTCCATATCTTCTATCTAACATTGAATTCCCCCTCACCCTCCCCATCTTGATAATCAGCATCACATACCCTACCTTGTATCCCATTAACCCAATCAAGCTAGTTACTCTGTCTACATAGGTACATCGACTCACACACACCTAGACTATCACCTGATACTTTGATCAAGTATCTTTGGGTCTCAATAGGTAATCAATCATGGTAATCCTAGACTACAACATACATTTATCACAATGACCTTAGTCTCAATGGGGCTTTTATGATTCACCATAAACAACATACAAGACACACACTATCAATTGATCAACTAATCAAACACAATCACAATGGACAATTACATCAATTGTCTAAGTCTCAATGAGTATTTTGCTGTAGATACCTTGACTTCATTGGGCATTTACATCAATTGTCTAAGTCTCATCAAGTCACTTTGATTCACTTACTCGGACTTTATCCTATCCAAGCGACTAACTGACATCAATTTTCATGCTTTGACTATGATGAATACTAAGAGGGGGGGTTAAATTAGTATACCAAAAATTCCTGTACTTAAACACTTTAACAGTCTAGCAGTAAACTAGTAAAACAGTTTAACAAACAAACCGGTTAGCACACACGCAAACTAGATAGCAAATAAGACATTCACCCACAGGAGAAATAACACCATAAAACAAGATATTTGACGTGGAAACCCAAATGGGAAAAACCATGGTGAGATGAAACTCACAAGTAACTATCTGCAGAATAGGAACCAAACCGGTTAAGGTCATACAATGTTCTTTACCAGAACAGATCCTGTTAGGAATCTCAATCTCTGTTAGGAGATATGTCAGATTAAAGACTACCTTGCTAGAGGATTTTAGATCCACAGATGTGAACCACCTTGTTAGAGGATTTTACAAAGGCTTCTTTGAGCCTACGCGGTTAAGGGTTTCAAACTTGTCAAAGATGTAAGTAATCAACAAGTGAATGATCTAGCAAATGGCATAGGTTGCTTGATTAGATCCACTATGGCTCATAACTAATGCATTTCAGCATTACTTCAGTCTTTTGTAACTCTCACTCTGTTATAGCTCCTAGACTTGATCTTCTCAATTAAGATAATTCTTACAAAAACTCATCAACCACCTTAAACCCTAGCAACAACCACACCGACACAAAAACCCTAGACATGATGTCCTTAAAAAGGAATCTGATTTCATGTCAGTCCAATAGGATTACAATACAATTTCCTAGGTTCAATGCATCTAGACACTTTTGGTAATACGACACAATATGCACCACCAAAGTGTCGGCACCGCTAAACAATCAGTGGATGGTAACTCATCACAAAGTATTACTGGTTCAAATAAAATACTGGTTAAAGCAAAATAGCGGTTGTCGGTTTGACAAAATGAAGATTGGGAAATATGAGTTGTTTTTCTTCGTTCCTTTGTACCACTTGAGATCCTTGAACCGCTTGGGGTCTTTATGGCACTTGAGACCGGTAAACACTTTCTGCAAAACCCCGATAGTCTAAAAACTATAATACATCATACCGGTTGGAAGAAATACCAGTTGAGCTTTAACTCATACAAACCAAAGGTGATCTCAGGGCAAGTGTGTGACCATCAATGACAATCACAACATCAAACATCAAAATTGCCAACAATCTCCCCCTTTGGCATTGATGGCAACACAGGAAAATTTTGACATCTAAGTGTTTTACAACAAACAATATGCCATAAGAAAAATTACTCCCCCTAAGCATATACACTATCCCTTTTTGCAAACAAAACAATGTATAACTATTTGCTTATAGAGATAGACATGAAGATATATAGAGCATACATCAAAATTTTAAACACCAGAATACTTTTCCTTTGCCAACAATGACAAAGTACAACTGAACAATCCCTGTTTTCATTTGGTATTAAAGTAATAAGAGTTTATGACAATAAAGAGTAAAACTTGTCAAAAACTGATTTAAAGTCCTGCAAAAATTGTTTCATAGATAAGGACCAAGACTCAAGTAGGGAGGTAGCCACTTCTTTCTCTATCTGCATCTGGGAGACCTGTTCTTCCATGGCATCTATTGTGCTCATCTCTTGAGTCACTGTTAAGGAATCCAGATTGAGATAACATTTTTGGAGAATTTGTAGCCTAGGTAGTAGGACAACTTGGAGTTCCTGCAAGTTCCTTGTCTGGTTGCTTATTTATGCCTCAATTCTTGTAGACCGGAGTTGAAGCCTGTGAACAGTTTGCCCATATGTGGAGAAGGAATCATATGGCATCTTGAAGGTGCTGATAAATGACTGCATATCTGATTGTAGTTTGTCCTTTTGGATTAGCACATCATCACAAAATAGATGAGGTTGACATATCTTGCTAAGAAGTAGATTGCCCTCATCCAAAGCACCCCTTATATCTTTTTGAGCTTTTTGCACATCGGACCGAAGCACATTTAGGTTCTTCACCAAGGCAATGTTCAGAGCCTTTTGATGCTCTTTCTTAGCAATTGCCTCTGCTACCTCTTCTGGGCTCTGCACCTGATCATCCACTACTGTGCATAGGAGCTTCAATTGTGCCAGTGATGAATCAGTATTGGGGAGGTTTGTGCTGTGTATCAAACTGGTAAGAGTGTCCACCGCAGCTTGGATCACATCTTCCTCCTTCTTCCTTATTACTTCAAGGCAATCTTGAGCAATCTTAATGCTCTGTAGCAGCTCCATTTTGCTTGCAGATTGGAGGTCAATAGGACTGGTGAGGTCAGCCGGGTTGGCTTGACTACCGGTTGCCTTTGGAGTCTCCATCTGAGTGCTATTTTCCACTTGTTATTTTTCTTCTTCCTTATTTTTCTTCTCCGCTTCTTTTCTCTTCTCCTCTTCCTTTTCTTTCTCTGCTTTCTTCTTCTCCTCTTCCTTATCCTCTTCTTCTTTCTTCTTCTTCTCATCTTCTTGTTTCTTTCTCTCTTCTTCCTCTTTTCTCTTTTCCTCCTCTTTCCTTTTCTTCTCCTCTTCATCCTTCTTCTTCTTCTCCTCTTGTTTTCTCATATCCTCTTCATCTTCTTGTCTCTTCTTTGCTACTTCTTATTGCTTCGTTTCTTCTCCTGTCTTCTTCTCCTATCCTGTTCCTTCGGATCATGCACCCTGAGTAACATTTTCACCATCTAAGGTGTCAACATCAATGGTTTCCATTTGCCCAATTACCTGTTCTCCTTCATTGTTGTATGGTTCATCCAGTTTAGTTATTGCTGGTTCTTTCTTAGCCTTCTTTTTGGCTTGAAGCACTTTATAAGTTTTTACAGTAGTCATCATGTGAAGATGAGTGTCTTTTTCAACATCATCAATTCTCCCTTCTAATAACCTGAGTCTTCTCCTTCTAGTGAAGAAGATTCCTTTGTTCTAGTTTATGACCTCAAACAACTAAGAATTAGACAGGTCAAGAAAGTATCAGGCAAATGCTTTCTCCCTTATTTCTTGTTCCTTCTCTATGGCAATGCGCCATTTGTTGTCTAGAGATTTATAGAAAGAATCCGGTGTCTCAGATCTAATTTCTGAAAGTGACCAGTCATTAACACATAAATACTTCATAATTTCCTGTTCAACTGCTTCCTTTTCATCATCATTGAAGTCATCAAAATAATCAATTAAATCATTTAGCAATTTTATTCTAATATTCTTTATGATTCTTTGACAATGTGTCAAAGGTTGGTAAGAAGAAATGTCAATATTTACTGGTACAGAAGTTGTTGGTTCATTCTTTGTCTTTTTCCTTGTCTGCCTAGTCTTTTTAGGCTTTTCTTTAGACACTATTTCTTCTGAGTCCGGTGAGTTGTTCCTTGTCTTCCTCTTCCTTTCAAAGACTTTGGCAGGTGTCACTTCCAGTTTCTTCTTTACCAGTGACCGCTTGGTCACTTTGGGACTAGCTGTAGTAACTGATGTTGATGTTGAAGGCACTGCCTTTCCTTTCTTTGCTAAGAGTTCTTCAACAGGTGTAACCCTTTCTAAATAAGTGTCAGTTCTCTTTGCCTTAGGATCAAGGGGCGAGGCAAGTAGGGTAGAAGCATACCCATCCAGCATATCATTCATTACCTCATAGCCCATAGGCTCCACTTCTTCCTCTCTTGGCTCAATGGCCTCCATTATGCATTCATCCACGTTGATGGTAAAGCAGCTATCCTCTTCATATTTCTTGACAATGTCACTGGATATTCTCATCCTTAGGCTCATCTTTCTTTTGAACTCATCAAAGTACTTGTTCAGAACTTCAGGGTAGCCAGTTCCAACCGCTTGTAGACTTGATTTGTTTTGTCATTGGTTGATTGGCAAACCATTGAATGTCTCCTACTCCTAGAAAGTAGCCTTAAAAGTAAAATAACAACCCTACCAGTAGTTGTCCAAACTTGAATCTCAGTGCATTGTCGTGTTTGATCGATTTAAGATTTAGCATAAGTTGTCTTTGCATACAGGTGCACAGATCAAACGATGCATCCTCCTTGATCATCCTATAGGCGGCATTTACCACTGCAGCAGAGATAGAATTAATTTTGCTGGCAGAGAATGTCCGATAGCCTATCACCATGTAGGCATACTTGACCAGATCATCCTTGATTGAGTTGACGATCATACCACGTGAGTCGCTCACTTAACTGGTGTGCTTGGACATTTCAGTCTTGCTTACCTTCCTTAGGGCTGGTACTTCCCCTGTATTGCAGAACCCAGTGACGACATGAATTGCTTGCGGTGTGATATCATGTGTTCTCTCATGATACATCTTGACACCATGAACTCTGCTCAGACTGATTCGAATTTGGTCATTTGGGAAATCCTCTAGGAAGTAAACTGCATTGTGAAGCTTCTTCTTCTCCAAGATTCTATACTCTAATTTGATCTTTTTATCCTTCCCACAGAATAGACCTAGCTGAGAATGGATTGCGACAGACCCTAGGTCTTCAATTTTGCAGTCTATGTAATCAGAAATCCCTTCTTCTACTATAACACCAGCCGGTACTTGAGTAGGGCATTGTATTTTGACTTTCTCTTAGTGAAGTCTATAGAATCAACAGTTGCACTAGAACTATCATGAGATGCGGAAGCCATGATAAAAAAAGAAAACTCGAGAAATACCTTTTGGAAATCTTGAATTTAGGGCTTGCTGATTCCACTTCGTCTCACACTTCATCAATTGCTGAATCACCACTTTGAGTTCGTCTTTTGATCGTTTGATATCTGCTTTTGAATCTTCTTCAGGGTTTCGAAATTTCTTTGAATCACAACACAAATCGCTTTTTTTTCTTTTCTCTGCACTTGAAAAACTTCTTTGCTTGAAAAATGATAGTGAGAAATGATTTGAAAATTCCTTTTAAACATATTCCTCACCTACCGTAATAAATGATCCATTATTAGGGCGTAAACCCTAATTTGCCTTTTACCATTTCCGATCTTCTGCTAAGTGACAGGTATCACACACCAGTTAAGGTCTTTTACCGGTGCCGACTGGGGGTTCGAAACATTTCACCATTTTATCCCCCTAAACTTTTTGTAGCTTAGTTTGTCGGTTCCAAAATTTCCACACTAGGTGTAGAAACCGATTCATCTTGAATTACTTCTTCTGGCTTCTTCTTCCAAGTTTTCTTCATACCTTCTTGAATAATTTCAACATTAATTTTCCCTTCCGAAGTGATCGTTATTTCATCCGATATGCTTTTTCTACTTCTGCAGAATCTGGCAATGTGACCCAGTTTGTTGCTGATGCCCTCCTAAATGGCACAAGATTAGTCCAAGATCAATCAACACAAAACACACAAAACATTAGTGTTAGTCAATCGAAAACTAATCTAAAAAGGCATACCAAAAGAGAGACTAAAAGCATGCAAGCATATTTAACTATCAAAGCAAACATGATGAGGCATCTCCAAATACCTCCTAACATACTCTTAGTTCCTTCTCCCTTGTTCCTCTCCTCTCCAAGTTCTAAAATAGTGTAGCTCTCAGCAGCTTTTTGCACTATGGATGCTTATGGAGGATTGAGATTGTAGAATAGCTCTAAACATGAAATGAAAAGCTATTTTAATGCTAAAATGATGTGTTTTAACCAAAAGACAATATTTAATTATGCTATGCTAAATGCTCTCTAAAATGGCTATATTCTAAATGCATACAAGTTTTCAGGATCTGGATTATGAAGGAATGAGCTCTATTTATAGGGAAAATGGAGCAATGGATGGCCAGGATTGAAAGGTTTAATCAAGGGTCAAGCTTGAAAGTTGGGGATCCATGTGCACAATTGGCACCAATAAAATAGTGACAAGTGTCAACACAGGATTGGGTTGAAAGAAAGGGGTTGGAGGCATTGAATGCCTGAGAAGACTTCATGGTTATCTAAAGGCTAAGGGTCAAGCCTAAGTTAGGATTACCCACTGGATTAGGAGTTAATCCAAGGATAAACCTTTGTGCAAATGATTAAGAGATAATCATGGTCAAAGCATTAAAGACCTGATGAGACCCTTGGGTTGGGTAGAGGTTGAGTCAAAACAAATGTTTTAACCATGTGGGAGAGTTGAATTAACCATTAATGGTTATTGGAGACTTTGGGGATTAAGTGGTTGAAAGTTGGAAGCCTTTAATGGTTTTCAAAGACTTTGGGGTTTTTGGTGGTTGAAGGTTGAAAACCTTCAATGGTTATCCAAGACTTTGGGCCATTTGAGAAGTGACTCCATTTTGCTTAGGAATGTGACAATAATTAGGGGATGGATTAGGCTAATTAGGAAGGGGTTAGAAGAATCTAGAAGGGGATTAGATTTTGCAAGTGGATTTGGTGGGTGAGGGAAAATAGG
Organism: Cryptomeria japonica; assembly: GCF_030272615.1. NCBI lineage: Eukaryota > Viridiplantae > Streptophyta > Pinopsida > Cupressales > Cupressaceae > Cryptomeria > Cryptomeria japonica. The sequence continues at coordinate 101,691,437 of NC_081411.1, forward strand.
ATTTTATTAAAATAAAAATTCATTTATTTCAATATGTGTGCAAGTTGCATTTGTAGGAAAATGCAAGTGGGGTGGAGATAATGATTTAAATAAATGTTTTATTTAATTTATTTAAAAGAGGAATAGGGGGATTTAATTAAATAAATAGATTTTATTTATTTAATTGATGGGAATTTGATTTAATGAATTAATTAAAATAAATTGAATAATTTATTTAATTAATAGAAGAATGTTTGGGGATGAATTAATTAAATATTAATTTAATTAATTGGTGGCTAGTGGATTTTTAATCAAATAAATATGAAATATTCGTTTAATTTAAAATGGACAGATTTATGTGACTACATTTGCCCCTCTTTGAGACGGTGCGGTTTATCGCATCGTTTCAAAGAAAGAAAAACTGGTGTGAAGAAATGCCCCATTAAAATGTTAATTTAATGGGTGGTATGCCCCCTCGAGAGATGGGCCGAAAAATTTTGAAAAATCGGGCGAGCTCTCGAAAAAGAATGAGAAGTGGAGGGGAGGTAGAATAGAAGAAATTAGCAACAACAATGAAAGAATGGAAGAAAAATAGAGTGAATACGGAGAAACAACAAGCCAGCGAGTACCCTGAGGTCATGCAAGAGATACATAGTAGATGTAGTGTGGGGTTTGGATTGATGCTATACAATTGATCAAAATTGGTTAGACAATCTGGTGCAATCGGTTTAATTGCCCCGGTCAAGTCAAAGCATGACAGTTGATGCCAGTTGTTTGCTTGGACAAGATAAAGTCTGAGTAAGTGAATCAAAGTGACCTGATGAGACTTAGGCAATTGATGCAATTGCCCGATGAAGTCAAGGTATATGAAGCAAAAATACTCGTTGAGACTTAGACAATTGATGTAATTGTCCGATGTGATTGTGTTTGATTGGTTGATCAATTGATGGTGTGTGCATGTGATGGATGGTTGTGGGGAATCATGGCAACCCCGTTGAGACTAGGTCATTATGATAAATGCCTGATGTAGTCTAGGATTACCATAATCGATTACCTGTTGAGACCCGAAGATACTTGATCAGAGTATCTGTTGATAGTCTAGGTGTGTGTGAGTCAATGTACCTGTGCAGACAGAGTAACTTGCTTGGCTTATTGGATGACTTAGGATAGGAAACACAATCCCTCCTATTTAGAGATGGATGGTGATGAACGTGGCTTGATTGGGTTGATTGAGAAACGATGTAGGGTATGTGATGCTGATTATTGAGATGGGAAGGGTGAGGGGGGGTGGGTTCGATGTTAGATAGAAGAAAGGGAAAACCTATGACTCATTCCTATGGAAGAAGAGGAAAATAGAGTATGCATTATTATGACTATGTATGCATGATATGCAACTATTATGAATGTATTGATGGGTGGAATGCAACGAAATGCAATATATACAGATGAGATGAGATGACGATCCATAGTGCTCTATTTTCATCATTGAGCTTTAAAATATTGGAAGAGAATACAAGCATCTTGACATAATGATTCAAGATGACCAGAGTATTTCTTACATGGATTTTCATATAGCAAGTTAATACAAGCAACTTGATATAATGGATCAAGTTGACCTGAGTATTGCTTGCGGAACAGACAAGGATTATCTCCTTTCGTGCATGACTTGGATCGTCCTCCTTGATCTTAGGCTTGATCAGATCCTGAGACAAGTTCATACCGTACTTAAGAAAATAAAACCTTTATCCAATTTGGAGGAAGAGGAACCAAAGAATGAGCATTGTACCTGCAACCAAACAGTATATATACATAAAGAATAAAGAATAAGGATCCTTGGTAATGTTTCATGTTCATATGGTCGAGGTATACGCTGTAGTCAGCAAGCCGTAGTGATCTATGATTGTATTTTTGCATAAGATCACGTAGCTTGGTGAACTTCCCACGTAGACACCATTAGCACATGCCCCAGAACTTCATCGGAAATGATGCGCAAACAAAACAAAACAATGCTGAAAAGATCCCGATACAGATAAACAAACGATTGTACTCACAAATCAACCAAGTATTTGATAGCCTAACATAATTTTCTTGTCAAAGAAAATGTCATCTTGTCTTTGTTTTGGTAAGGAAGGATGCATCCTTGGTTAAAGACAGGTTTGGATTGTTGATGTCGATTGGTTTGGTGTGATTGGTAAATGGTCATTTGTGTGAGTAGTTTGTCAATGTTTGTTTTGCATCTGATTGGATGAATATGTACAAGGTGTTGTCATGTTTGTGTGTGATTTTTAATGGGTTTTTCGATGTTTTTGGATTTTGTGAGTCATTTTTGAATGTTTTTGTATTTTGCGAGACATTTTTGAATGTTTTTGTATTTTCTTCAGGACATTTTCTGAATGTTTTTGTATTTTCTTGATGATTGCTTGAATGAAGAGCGTAATGATATATAAGACAATGTAGAATCCACTTCCATTACGAGGGTAAGGGTATTGCCCCCAGTTTGTAGACCTGACTATGAAAAGGTGAAATGCTAGATGTATGTGTGCATGAATGTGATCGCAACGAGCCTGAAAGATATTGGAGCCATTGCCTTTACGAGTGGCGCCTGTTTGCCAGGTTTTCACCATCGTACTTACCCAAGGTGCCACCGGAGTGGTTGTTCAACGTTTGGATGCATGATTTTTCTTTACTTTTTTGAATGTTTTTGTATTTTCTTCAGGACATTTTTCTGAATGTTTTTGGTATTTTTCTAATATGCGGGGGAGCCTGATGCTCTGTATACCTTAGGTATAAAACCGTTTGAGGTGCATGCTATTGATTGGATCTGCGAGCGGTTCTCCTTCTGGTGTAGCCAACTGATATGCCCCGGACCCGAACACAGCAGTGACAACATATGGGCCCAGCCAGTTTGATTCAAACTTACCTTGATGTTCTCTATTTGGTTGGTTGCGAGGATTTTCTCGAAGAACAAGATCACCTACCTCAAATGTACGAGATCTAACTCGGTGATTGTAACTTCTACTCATGCGCTGCTGATAGGCTTTTAGGTGATTGTATGCAGCTTGTCGCTTCTCATCTAGTAACTCTAAGTCTTGAAGGCGTGAGACTCTGTATGCTTCATCATCGATGAGATTATGCAAGGAAACTCGTAATGATGGTATCTCAACCTCAATAGGTAAGATAGCTTCAGCACCATAGACCAATGAGTAAGGAGTTGCACCTGTAGGGGTCCGAATGCTAGTGCGATATGCCCATAGCGCTGGATTCAATTGAACATGCCAATCACGACTGGCATCATTGACTGTCTTCTTTAGGATCCTCAATATGTTTTTATTGGATGCTTCGGCCTGACCATTGCCTTGTGGGTAATAGGGAGTGGAAAAGCGGTGTTGGATATGAAATTTCTCACAAAGCTCACGGACATCCTGATTTTTGAAAGGAAGACCGTTATCTGTGACAATGGACATGGGTACACCATACCGGCAGATGATGTAATTGAGGATGAATGAGGCGATCTGCTTGCCGGTGACTTGGGTAAGTGGAACAGCTTCGATCCACTTGGTGAAATATTCGGTGGCGGTAATAATGAATTTATGGCCGTTGGATGAAGATGGGTGAATCTTACCCACAAGGTCAAGGCCCCATTGACAAAAAGGCCATGGTGTTGTGATTGGTTGCAATTCTTGGGCCGGTGCATGTATCAGGTCGCCATGAACTTGACATTTCTTGCATTTCCTGACAAAATAGTAGGAATCCTTTTCCATAGATGGCCAATAGTATCCAGCTCGCATGATCTTCTTGGCTAGTGATGGACCACTTGAGTGAGTCCCACAAATTCCTTCATGTACCTCTTCCAAAGCCTTTGTTATCTCATCTTGTTCCAGACATCGAAGAAGAGTACCATCAAGACTACGTCGGTATAGGGTTTCGGCAATAATGGTATATCGAGCAGTTTGGCGAATGAAGGTTTTTCGTTGGTTATTTGATTGGTCGGGAGGAAGGGTGTGATCACGGAGATAGGTGTAGAACTCACCGTACCATGGGGATTCAGAACCAACAAGGCGACATATCATTTCAGATTCAGGGATATCATAAGCGGGGATCCAAAGCTGTTCTACCAAAAACTCGTAGCGTGTTGAATTCTGTGGAAGATCTAGGAGAGATGTGATAGTAGCCATAGCGTCAGCAGCTCGATTCTGATCTCTTGGTATCTGCTCAAAGGTGATAGAAGTAAATGATGTCTTTAGATTGTCCACCATTTGCTTGTATGGCATGAGTTTATCATCTTTGGTCTGATACTCATCTGTTGCTTGTCGAATGACTAGTTGGGAATCGCCATATACTTGCAATTCTTTTAATTTCCATTGTTTGGCTAATCTGAGTCCCGTGATCAAGGCCTCATACTCTGCTATGTTGTTTGTGCATGGAAATGTGAGCCTGTAAGACTTCGGGATGCTATCACCTTGAGGTGTGATAAATAGAATGCCTGCCCCTGAGCCGTGCCTAGTGTATGAACCATCAAAATATAGTTTCCATGGTTGTGCTATTGTGATCATGAATATCTCTTCATCTGGAAAATTGGAAATGAGAGGATGATCGCCTATGAGTGGTGCATCGACCAACTGATCTGCAATAACTTGACCTTTGATAGCTTTACGGTCCACATACTCGATGTCAAATTCACTTAGAATCATTACCCATTTGGCTAAGCGACCTGTCAATGCTTCTTTGCTGAGTAAGTACTTGAGTGGATCAATCTTTGCAATGAGTTGTACCTTGTGTGTTAATAGATAGTGCCGCAGTTTGGTGGCTGCCAAGATTACTGCTAGGCAAGCTCGCTCAATAGGTGTGTAATTGAGTTCATAGCCCACCAGTGTGCGAGAGATGTAGTAAATAGCACACTCTTTACCTTCTGCATTATGTTGTGCCAGTAGCACACCCAGTGCTGTACTTGTTGCTGAGATATAAAGTAACAACGGTCTACTTGGATCTGGTGGCATCAGCAATGGTGGATTCATGAGATAGTCTTTAAGCGCCTGAAATGCTTGCTGGCATCTGTCATCCCACTGAAAGCGGATGTTCTTGTGTAGCAGGTGTGTGAATGGGTGACACTTATCAGCCAATTGTGCAATGAATCTACGGATAGATTGAAGCCGTCCTTGTAGTGTCCTTAGCTGGCTGATATTCTTTGGAGGTGGCATGTCCATGATTGCTTTAACCTTTGCTGGATCGACCTCAATGCCTTTGCTTGAGACAATGTATCCTAGAAGTTTTCCGGAGGTCACTCCGAAGACACATTTCTTTGGGTTGAGTCGAACATGGTACTGTTCCAGTCTATCAAAGATTTTATCTAAGATGTGAAGATGTCCTTCTCTAGTAAGTGATTTTGCTAGTAAATCATCCACATAATCTTCCATTATAGTATGCATCATGTCATGGAAGATGGTGGTCATTGCTCTTTGATAGGTCGCTCCTGCATTCTTTAGACCAAAAGGCATTACATTCCAGCAGTATGTGCCCCATGGACATGTGAAGGCTGTCTTATGTTGGTCCTCTGGTGCGATCTTTATTTGATTGTATCCCGAAAAGCCATCCATGAGTGAAAGCATGGCATGTCCTGCTGTCAAATCTACTATGATGTCGATATTTGGTAGAGGGAAGTCATCCTTAGGACATGCCTTATTCAGATCTCTAAAGTCTGTACAAATGCGGATGCCCCCTTTTGGTTTGCCAACTGGTACAATGTTGGAGATCCATTCTGCATAATCAATTGGTCTAATGAAACCAACATCCAGGAGTTTCTTGAGTTCAGTTTTGACTAGCACGGCAATCTGAGGATGCATCTTACGAAGCTTTTTCTTGACAGGTTTGGCTCCTTTTGCTACTGTGAGATGATGCATGACTAAATCAGGATCAAGCCCAGGCATGTCTGCATATGACCATGCAAAGTTGATCTGACGCTGTTGGAAGAACTCTATAAATTGAGGCTGTTCCTCTGGAGTGAGCAGAGATGCCAGATGTATGATATGAGGGTTTTCAGGAGTCCCCACATTGTATTCTTTAGTCTCCTCAATGAGAATTGTCGATCGTTCCTGTTGTGTACTCGCAGGGAGAATGTCAAACCCTTCATCCTCAAGTGCCTCAAAGAGGTTTTCACCGTTGGATACGCTCTTTCTTTTTACTTTTGTCGGATCAAACAGTGCCACAGTGTGGTTTTCACTGGAAGATCCATGTTTTATTGTTATATTTTTGCAGCTGAAGGGTTTGGCATCCGCCCCGAAGTATGCTGCGCTATTAAGTTCAATGGCGAATCCAGCTTTGTGATCCCCGCTTGGTAGATTATCCCTTAATTCCAAAAAGTCAATGATAGCCTCATCGTTTTGGAAGAGGTCAAGACATGGGGGATTTGGTTGGTTCCATTCAATGAGTTCAGGGTGGATAATGGGCATTACTTCATCGATTAAGTTAAGTGCGGGAGATGTATCAGTGAGGGTTAAGACGGTGTGATGAAGGTCGTTGATAGTACTCTCCCTGTCAGAATCAGGCGTAGGATGAGACGTAGGGTCTGTGGAAGATGTTTCCAGCTCAGGTACCCAAGTGGTCTTTATCTGTGCTTCTCCGTAAACAGGGATGTCTTTGCGTGGTGGAGGTGGTGATGTGTCTTCCTCATCTGAAGTGTTAAGTTGCACTGAATCGAATTCCCACTCATGTGAGTCGGTCTCTGAATCACTTTCCAGCATCCGATTGCTATACCATACTGGGATGTCTTTGGAGTTAAATACTGCAGGCGTGATTGGTTTATGTACTTTTGTGGTGATCGATGCTGCAGGAACCGTGATGGGGTTTAAAGGATTTGTTACTGGAAGTATTGGTAATGGTGACTCAGTGGCTTCTGCTGGAACTACTGCCATAGATGTCGCTGCGGGTTCTGATACAGTTGCTGCTGCTATTGGTGTTATTGACGGGATTACTGGTTCGTTTGGTGGGATGATTGGTATTGTAGATGGTTGTGGTGGGGTTGTGAGCCTCGATGGGGCAGTGGGGATAGTGCTTGATGGTGCTTTGATTATGAAAGGTGTCCTCTTTGCAGTAGGCGGGCAAAATGGTTTGCTAGGTTTTCCTTTGAATCTGAGTTTAGGAAGGACTTCTTTTTCAAAGCCTAGGCCAGTATTACCTTTGGGCTTGAATTCTGGTAGCAGAGGTTCATGTCGTCCTTGTTTGCAGTATCCTAAAGCACTCTGACCATCATATCCCATTCTTTGCATAATGAGGAGGCCTTTGCCATATTGTTCCGTAGGAAGTGTAACTTGCGGTTTATCAGTGGTGATGGGATCTTTATAGATCCATTCCGCTAGGTCCTCATCTTGTGTCTCTTCCTCTTGACTCTTTCCAAGGATGAAAGGCGTCAAGGCACATGCAGGCGTGATTAGTGGTTGCTGGAGTAACTGTTGTGGTTTACCATGTGTTCTAGGAGAAGTGGGCATTTGTCCCACACAAAAGAGTTGACTCAAGTTGTATTCTCTAGGACCTTCCTCTGCGACCTTCATCTTAAGCTTTTCTTGCTTGGGTATAGGGGTGTTTGAACTGGCAAGAGAGGCGGGATTTACATATGATGTGGAGGAAATGGCTTCCCTATTATTAGGAACAGTAATCTCTGGTTGATGGCTGATATTATGGCAAAATGCAAAGGGATTTGCATCACCCAGGATTGTGATCTCTGCACCATTATGTGGGAACTTGATACATTGATGGTAGGTAGATGGAACGGCTTGCATGGCATGTATCCAAGGTCTTCCTAATAATAGATTATATGGCAGAGGAAGGTCCAGAACCTGACAAGTGATGTGCTTTACCACGGGGCCCACTCGGATTGGTAGTACCACAGCTCCTTTGGATGAACGCTCTGCATCATCATAGGCCTTGATGGTGATCTTCTTGCGAGGATCCACTGATTCTATTGCATATCCCAATGCTGTGACCAACTGTAGTGTGCAAATGTTTAGGCCTGCTCCATTATCTATCAAGACTCGCTTGATCCTGTGTTGGTTGACAAAGCCTTCAATGTGGAGCGAAGCATTATGAGGTTGTTGGAAAGAAGAGTTGTCACTTTCGGAAAAAGTGAGACAAGGTGATGACTTTAGATTTCCAACCATGGCTTGAAATTGGTCCGTGTTCAGGTTTGCAGGGACCGACGCCTCTTGGAGTGCTTGATCCAAGATTGTTTTATGAGAGGGTGACAAACGCAAAAGCTCCAAAATGGATATAAGCGCAGGGGTTTTGTCTAATTGTTCCACAAGATTGTACTGCTTTGGGATGGAGGTGGCGCCTTGTGGAGCTGCCTTGATGGTGACCTTGCCACGACGTGTAACAACATTGCAATTTGAGGTGGGATTTTTGAAGGTGATAGTTGCAATTTGTTCACTGGCATCATACAGGTGATTGATAGTGTAGTTATACGCAGCTTGCGTATAATTAGTGGTATCAGGACCTCGTCTGGAAGTGGAAGGACCCCTTTGATCTTGCGATGAAAGTGGATCCTTGAACATCTGATGATCATTATTGGTTGTTTTTGGGTCATGTCCTTCAATTCCAATTTCTCGTTGCCTTGACCGTGATCGAGTTTGAGCCATTTTGTTTACAAGTTTTGTGTTGAAGTTGATTGAAGATGATGATGAGTTGTTTGATGAAGGATTGATGATTTTAGTGGATTGGTGGTATGTAGATCTCTAGCACTTTAAGGTAGATGCAACCGAAATTCCTTCTTTGAATTGCTTGTTTGTTTGAGGAGTTTGGATGTGATAAGGTGTAGAGAAATCTGAGATGTGTTACAGATTTTGACTACCTAGCAATGAGAGGATTCACTCATGAACTAGTTTTAACCTGCGTAGATGTGTCTCTTAGGATGAGCTTATCCTAGATGTAGAAACAATCTAAAAAGTGATGGGATGTGTTTGATTTCAAGCAATATCTAAAAAGGAATCGTGGGACAAGAACCTCTTAATGCTTTGAGAATTTTGGGATGGATTGATGATGAAGTGATGATGTATGAATAAGATACTGGATGCTTTTGTTTTTCAACTTTCAATAAAAACTTTGTGTCACAAATGGGACAAACTCTACCTCTTCCCTTTCAGGCGTTGGTGGCACTTCTCGAGGTGTGTTGTAGGTGATACAGATGTTTGGGAAGAAATTGGATTTAATCTTTCCTCCTTGATTTTTGTGATAACTCAAAGCTCTATATTACATAAAAGCTCTGATGTTCAATGATTCTGAATCAAACTCGTTTGTTTTACCTTGAAGATAGAGACGCATGCGATGTAGAAAGACTCTATGTGAGACAAAGATTTGTCTATTGAGATAGAAAAATTTCCTCCTTTTGATCAAAGCCTTTGAGCTTAATGGTCTCCTTTTCAAGGTGATACTCTGATGACACTTCTTCTTTCGCAAGATGTGAAGAATGGTCATAAATTTTTTGACTCTTTGTTTGTTTGCACTTTGTTTTTGGTATTTTTGGTTGTGTTGACAGATGTTGGATGAGTACTTTGTTTTTGGGATTGATTTTCTGATTTTTTTCTTTGACAAGAAAACAAAGCAAGCACACAAACACAAGAATGTTGCCTCAAAAGGCACAAATGAGTATGGGTCTAGATCAACCCAATCCTTGGACTTGTTTTTGACCCTTCCTTTAGATTTATTTTAAGATGTATTTCCAAAGCCTGAAGTCGGCTCAATTTGCTCTAGGTCTGTAAAATGAACACACTTCAAACACTCTTTATCCCTATGGTCAAATGGCCAGTTGTGATAAATTTAGCCCACATCTTGATATTTCTTCGACTTTGGTACTACATACCTTATGAATCCCGCCGTGGCAGGTAAGGATGTGATATACTAAGTCTTGCACGAGCATAACAAATAGATGATCCCTATGATGGGGGAGTCACCACTTTTATCAAGCCACAAGTGACCTTTCAAAAAGCTATGTTTCTACTCAAGGAAATATGTATGGTGAGTATCTTGGGAGCAAAACCTTCTATGCTCTTGCACTAAATTGTATCTCAAATATCCTCAATCAATAGAACGGGTGAGCTACTACTTAAAGGTGTTTAGTCATGTTCGATGTTTTTGGACATAAGTTCATTCTGCAGTGACTCACTTAAGAGCCTTGTAACTGGTGGTGGGGCCCATTTGTCCTTTCGGCCAGTTACACTGTAGGAACAGCTATACCCAAGGCTACAGCTTTCGCTCTCACCTGATTTCTATAGCGGCTCGAAGGATTTACCGCTCGAGGTCGTTCCCAAGAGTATCGATCCCTTGGCAGGCCTCTCTTAAAAAGATAAAATTTTGAGCGTTACTAACACTTTTCTCTTGCACCTAGGACCACGAGAGCCAAGGGAGAGGATAGTGTGTGTTAGAAGTAGGACCACTCGACTGACTTTTTGTGCACAAGCGTGCCAAACACGTAAAACACTTGTTCCTTTTAATCCAGCATTTGCAAATGTGATCTAACTATTTGGAGATGTTGCTCCAACAGCCATGGTGTTCTTTTTAACTTCAAAGCAATATGTTTTGTAATCTAGAAGTTGAAAGTCCTGGTCAACTTAATGAAAAACACGATTGCATGAAGGAAAATTTGTTTTTGCCAAAATAAAGACAAGTGGATTGTTCTTTTTACTGCACCAAAAAAAATTTGAAGTGTGGATTGTGATTTTTAAGTCCCAATTGATGCAAGAAATAAAGTTTGTTTGGTTGATTTTAAGCACCAAAACAAAATGTATCCCTAACTAGAAAACAATGAAACTATTTTTTTTTTGTGTTTTTAAGTTCTTTTTAAGCACTAAATGAAAATTTTTTTGTGATTTTTGTTGTGTTGTTTTAACCTGCACAAAGAAAAGAAACAAGTTAATAAAATCGATGCTCAAAGGGGGGCTTCCACAAGCCTAATTTTTGATTTTTTTCGGTTACAAGTCCCTTTGGTCGACACTCTGTCGCAATAGCGCTATTCTGTGTTTTTTTACATAAGCGCTAATTAATACGAAAGCGCTAGTCTGCGTGAGCAGAAGCGCTAATTTACACAGTAGCGCTTAAATAAAAGAAAATCCCGAGAATACAAAAGCGCTAGAATGGAGTCAAAAGCGCTGAAACGGTGACAATAGCGCTGGAATGTTGTTAATAGCGCTGAAACATTTTCAATAGCGCTACTTTAGGGTCAATAGCGCTAAAAGAAATTTTTCAATAGCGCTAAAACGCGTTCAATAGCGCCGAAGCGCGACCTGTGTGGCAATTTCAACAAGAAAAATGTTAATTTCAAAAAAATCAATCAGAAGGTTGCGTGTTCGATTCACGTCGGGTTCACCAAATGATGCCCTCCTAAATGGCACAAGATTAGTCCAAGATCAATCAACACAAAACACACAAAACATTAGTGTTAGTCAATCGAAAACTAATCTAAAAAGGCATACCAAAAGAGAGACTAAAAGCATGCAAGCATATTTAACTATCAAAGCAAACATGATGAGGCATCTCCAAATACCTCCTAACATACTCTTAGTTCCTTCTCCCTTGTTCCTCTCCTCTCCAAGTTCTAAAATAGTGTAGCTCTCAGCAGCTTTTTGCACTATGGATGCTTATGGAGGATTGAGATTGTAGAATAGCTCTAAACATGAAATGAAAAGCTATTTTAATGCTAAAATGATGTGTTTTAACCAAAAGACAATATTTAATTATGCTATGCTAAATGCTCTCTAAAATGGCTATATTCTAAATGCATACAAGTTTTCAGGATCTGGATTATGAAGGAATGAGCTCTATTTATAGGGAAAATGGAGCAATGGATGGCCAGGATTGAAAGGTTTAATCAAGGGTCAAGCTTGAAAGTTGGGGATCCATGTGCACAATTGGCACCAATAAAATAGTGACAAGTGTCAACACAGGATTGGGTTGAAAGAAAGGGGTTGGAGGCATTGAATGCCTGAGAAGACTTCATGGTTATCTAAAGGCTAAGGGTCAAGCCTAAGTTAGGATTACCCACTGGATTAGGAGTTAATCCAAGGATAAACCTTTGTGCAAATGATTAAGAGATAATCATGGTCAAAGCATTAAAGACTTGATGAGACCCTTGGGTTGGGTAGAGGTTGAGTCAAAACAAATGTTTTAACCATGTGGGAGAGTTGAATTAACCATTAATGGTTATTGGAGACTTTGGGGATTAAGTGGTTGAAAGTTGGAAGCCTTTAATGGTTTTCAAAGACTTTGGGGTTTTTGGTGGTTGAAGGTTGAAAACCTTCAATGGTTATCCAAGACTTTGGGCCATTTGAGAAGTGACTCCATTTTGCTTAGGAATGTGACAATAATTAGGGGATGGATTAGGCTAATTAGGAAGGGGTTAGAAGAATCTAGAAGGGGATTAGATTTTGCAAGTGGATTTGGTGGGTGAGGGAAAATAGGATTTTATTAAAATAAAAATTCATTTATTTCAATATGTGTGCAAGTTGCATTTGTAGGAAAATGCAAGTGGGGTGGAGATAATGATTTAAATAAATGTTTTATTTAATTTATTTAAAAGAGGAATAGGGGGATTTAATTAAATAAATAGATTTTATTTATTTAATTGATGGGAATTTGATTTAATGAATTAATTAAAATAAATTGAATAATTTATTTAATTAATAGAAGAATGTTTGGGGATGAATTAATTAAATATTAATTTAATTAATTGGTGGCTAGTGGATTTTTAATCAAATAAATATGAAATATTCGTTTAATTTAAAATGGACAGATTTATGTGACTACAGTTGCAATGATAGCAAACCATTCCAAGTGCTCTCCAAGGTCCATTATTCATGTTTCCATTCTTCCTTCTGCATGCTGCAGTAGTGTGACCATGACCATGATAAATCCAATAGTTTTCTCTCCATCTAGTTGCCTCTTGATAGCCACCGCTACTTGACTGATGATTATAGGTATTAAACCGATTGGGATTCCAGTTCACAAAAGGTTTCAGACCAACTCCTTGAGTCCTCTAAGGATATCTTCCAGTGTTGTTCATAACAGACCTGCATTCAGATGCTCTATGCCCAAACTTGTTGCATGCATAACAATTACCATCGAACTTATTGGATCTAGGTACATTATTCATGAAGTAAGGAAAGTTATTGTAGGCTCTGCTTCTACACACATTAGCAGTATGTCCTTCTTTGAGATAGTTAAAGCAAACAAGTTTGAACTTTTGCTTACCTTTATCTTTGAATGTCAATTGCTTCTTTGATGCTTCAACATTTGCACTAGAGGTCTCACCTTCCTCATGACTAGAGAAACCAAGTTCATTGGTATTCTTTCCCGGTTTGGCCGATTCAAACTTTTGCTCTATCTAAACTATGCTCTTGTTGAACTTAGCAAGTATTTCCTTTGACTCGAAGAGTTCTATGGAAATAGCAGCATTTGTCTCCATCAAGTTTGCATTCTCAGAGATGGCTATGTTCAGTTCTCCTTGCATGTCTTCCTTTTCCACTTTGCTCGCATGGAGTTGAGTAGTTAGAGCATTGATCTCTTGCTTCAACTTGGAGATCTCATGATCTTTGTCCTTGACCAGATCTTTAGCCTTCCTCTGGTTCTCAAGCTCTTGACACATTCGGATAGTCAGTCCTTCCAACTCCTTTCTCAGGTTGGAGTTTGATTCATTCAGCTTTTCTATTGCTTGAATTAGGGCTTCCATATCCACTTCATGAGAAGAACTATTTTCAGATAGCTCCATCAGTTTTTTAGCATGTTCTCTCATTTTTGCCTGAGAGGCCTTATATTTTACCATAAGCTCATCATAGGCTTCCTCAGACTGAGTGAGTCGGTGAGTAAGTTCCCTCATAGTGTATTCCCCCATATCTCTTTCCAAGTGATTAGACTTATAGAAAGGTTTACTTTGATACCAATTGATGAATACTAAGAGGGGGGGGTGAATTAGTATACCAAAAATTCCTATACATAAACACTTTGACAGTCTAGCAGTAAATCAGTAAATAGTTTAACAAACAAAATGGTTAACACACATGCAAACTAGATAGCAAATAAGACATTCACCCACAGGAGCAATAACACCATAACATAAGATATTTGATGTGGAAATCTAAATGGGAAAAACCACGGTGAGATGAAACTCACAAGTAACTATCTGTTGAATAGGAACCAGACTGGTTAAGGTTAGACCGGTTAACATCATACAATGTTCTTTACCAGAGCAGATCTTGTTAGGAATCTCAATCTCTGTTAGGAGATAAGTCTGATTAAAGACTACCTTGCTAGAGGATTTTAGATCCATAGATGTGAACCACCTTGTTAGAGAATTTTACAAAGGCTTCTCTGAGCCTACTCGGTTAAGGGTTTCAAACTTGTCAAAGATGTAAGTAATCAACAAGTGAATGATCTAGCAAATGGCACAGGTTGCTTGATTAGATCCACTATGGCTCACAGCTAATGAATTTTAGCATTACTTCAGTCTTTTGTAACTCTCACTCTATTATAGCTCCTAGACTTGATCTTCTAAGTTAAGATCGTTCTTACAAAAAATCATCAACCACCTTAAACCCTGGCAACAACCACACTGACACAAAAACCCTAGACATGATGTCCTTAAAAAGGAATCTGATTTCATGTCGGTCCAATAGGATTACAATACAATTTCCTAGGTTCAATGCATCTGGACACTTTTGGTAACACGACACAATATGCACCGCCAAAGTGTCGGCACCGCTAAACAATCGGTGGATGGTAACTCATCACAAAGTATTACCAGTTCAAACAAAATACCGGTTAAAGCAAAATAGCGGTTGCCGGTTTGACAAAATGAAGACAGGGAAATATGAGTTGTTCCACTTCATTCCTTCATACCGCTTGAGATCCTCGAACCGCTTGGGGTCTTTATGGTGCTTGAGACCACTTTCTGCAAAACCCCGATAGTCTAAGACTATAATACATCATGCCTGTTGGAACAAATACCGGTTGAGCTTTAACTCATACAAACAAAAAGTGATCTCAAGGCAAGTGTGTGACCATCAATGACAATCACAACATCAAAGATCAAAATTGCCAACAGACTAAACCAGTGCAATTCAATAGATTGCACCAATATTGTCCAACCAATTTTGATCAATTGTATAGCATCAATCAAAAGAAAACATCACATTTACATTGCATCTCCTGGTTGACCTAAAGTACTCACTGGCTTGTCATTTCTTCGTATTAAGTCCATTTTCTCCCATTCTTTCACCATTATTTCCAAATTCTTCTATTCCACCTCCCCTCCATTTCTTTCTATTTTTTGAGAAATCGCCCGATTTTTTGAAACTTTTTTGGCCCATCTATCGAGGGGGCATACCACCCACTCAATTAACATTTATGGTGCATATTTTCTTCACACCTATCTTTCTTTGTTTGAAATGATGCGATAAACCACACCACCTCAAAGAGGGGCAAATGTAGTCACATAAATCTATCCATTTAATTAAATGAATATTTACTATTTATTTGATTATTTAACCACTAGCCAATAGTTAATTAAATTAAAATTTAATTAATTCATCTCTAAACTCTTCTGCTATTAACTAAATAAATTATCCAATTTATTTAAATTAATTCATTAATTCACATTCTAAATCAATTAAATGAATAAAACATATTTATTTAATTTAACCCCTTTCCTCTTTTAAATAAATAAATAAATATTTATTTAAATCACTAAACTAGGACCCCCCCCCACTTGCATTCTCGTACAAATGCAAATTGCACCTATTTTATTGAAATAAAGTAATTCATTTTAATTAAAAACCTATATTCTCTCACCCACCAACCCCATGAAACTCTTCTAAACCATTCTAGACTCTTCTAACCCATTCTAAAATCTTCTAATCCATTCTAAATTAGCATAATCTCATCCCTTAATTATTGTCACATTCCTAAGCAACTTGGAGTCACTTCTCAAAGCCTCCAAAGCCTTTGAAAAGCATCAAATGGCTTTTATTTCCCCACAAGCTAACCCCAAAAGTCTTCCAAACCCTTAATGGTTCTTACACAACCATTTATGGCTCTTACATAACCATTAATGGTTAAACTCAACTCACCCACATGGTTAGAGACTTTCCCTCTAACTCAACCCCCATTTAACTCATGTGTCTCCTCAAGCATTCATTTCTCTGACTATGGTTATCCTCACTAACTCTTGCACAAGAGTTTATCCATTGAATAAAGGCATTATTCATTGGATAAAAGCTTTATTCATTCAACCCAACCTAAAACTTAACTCCTATGGTAACCCTCAAGTCATCTCAAGCATTTAATGCTTATTCCATCTCCTCTCAAGCCATCTCATGTTGACATTTGTCATCCTGGGATTGGCTTGAAAGCCCTCACATGGATCACAAACCCATCAATCCTAACCCTTATTGAGATTACTCAATCTCAACCATCCATTACTCTATTTTACCTATAAATAGAGCTCTCATTCCTCATTTTCAAATCTTCAAGCATCTAGCATCTAGAATTCATAAATCCAAAAATCTTGTATGCATCTAATCTATAGTGAAATTTGAGAGAGCATTATAGGAACATTTAATCTAAATTGTTATTTTGGTTAAAATCAATATAGATTAATTAGCTATTTTCTCATATCTAGTTTGCTTGCATTTGTATAGTCTTTGTAATCATTTTATAATCTTTAACCTCCATAAGACATCCATAAAAGTGCAAAAAGATGCTGAGAGCTACACTCATTTGGAACTTTGAGTGGAGAGGAACAGGGGAGGAGCAGCTATGAGCATTCTAGAAGGCATTTGGGAGTGTTTGGTTTTATTCTTTCATTTTTGTATGCTTTCTATTAGATGTTTGATATCTCTCTTAATATGCATGCTTAGGATTGTAGTTTCTTATGTATTTCATTTCTGATTTATTACTAACATCATTAACATTTGATATTGTGTGTTTTCTTGTGTTTCTTAAGAATCCTTTTTGCAGTGCATCACTTTCAATATGTTTTGGTAGTTGTTCCTTTTTCATTGCGAACTAGATTTCTGGTTTCTTGGCATGTTCATGTTCCTTGTTCTAGATTTCTAGTTCATTTGGATTCTTTTCTGATAGGTTATTCCTTTTGGAGTATCTATTTCTTGGTTCTGGGGTGTCTATTTCTTGGTTTTAGAGTAGTTTTGAGCTTATTGTCTATGTTGGAGATTTCTTCTTGTGCAAAGAAATTTCTTGTCTTGTGGATCAATTTGGCACCACACACGATGTTCTTAGGCCCTTGGCTGACCCTCCTTTGTGGTCTTCACTTCATGTTTGTTCTTGGTGGATGAGATCTTCACGTTTTGGGGCCAACCTATTTTACATGTTTCATTTTTCTTCCTTGGTAAATGTAATCTTTTATGGCCGACTCGGATGTGTTCCAGATGGTATATATATATATTGTTGTATGTGATTCTTTGGTATATAAGAAGTAGTATGATGATCTAGATTCATAATTTATAATCCGGCTATTCTTAGAGGTCCGAATGAATTGTATTATGGGATTTAGTCTGTAATTGGGCATGTTAGCCTGCATGTGACCCAAATGTTACCAAATGTTCTGTGATGAATATATATGATTATGTGGATGTACGACCTTTTATTTTTTATGTTTTATTTTTTATGTTGTCACTTCCTTATTCTAGATTTCTAGTTCATTTGGTTTCTTTTCTGATAGGCTATTCCTTCCAAGGTGTTTATTTCTTGGTTTTAGAGCAGTTTTGAGCTTATTGTCTATGATGGAGATTTCTTCTCGTGTGGAGTGATTTCTTGGCTTGTGCATCAATTTGGCACCACACATGATGTTCTTAGGCCCTTGTTCGATCCTCCTTTGTGGTCCTCACTTCATGTTTGTTCTTAGCAAATGAGATCTTCACATTTTGGGGCTGACCTATTTTACACATTTCATTTTCCTTCCTTGGTAAATGTAATCTTTTATGGCCGACCCAGATGTGTTCCAGATGATATATATTGTTGTATTTGATTATTTGAGATATAGGAAGTAGTATGATGATCTAGATTCATTAATTGTAATTCAACTACTTCTTAGAGGTCCGAATGATTTGTGATCTAGAATGTAGTCTGTAATTGGGCATGTTAGCCTGCATGTAACCCAGATGTTACCAGATGTTCTATGATGAATATATGATGATGTGGATGTCTGACTTTCCATTTTCTATGTTTTGTGTTGTCACTTTCATTATGTTACTCTTGCTACATGATCTATATTGTTCTCTTTGAGAACCCTCTAGATCATGGCTATGTCAAATGGTATCAGAGCTATTTGTGAACCTTGAGGAATTCCTTTGGGTGAACAAATCACCAATTTGAGTGAGGCTGCAAGTGTTTTCAATAGATCACCAACGGAGAGGCAATTGAAACTCTATAGTTAAATCGCTGAGTTGAGGCAGTTGCATTGGAGCAAGGGAGGAGATGCCACCGAGAAGGATGAATCCTAGGCAGGTAGAGTAGATGATGAAGGATTTCAAGAATGAGATGAGGAATGAGATCTGAAACACATTGGTTGGTTTGTAGAGGAATCTAGAATCAAAGGATGAATATGAAGAGGCAGGAGAAGATCTTGAGGCCAAAGAGGTTGCAAGACTAACAAATGAGGGAGAAGAAATATTTCTTAGAGTAGTGACACAAGTAAGCAAAATTTATAAAGTTGAGGTTTCTAACTTTTTGGGTATTTTGAATCCGGAAGACCTGATAGATTGGATCAGAGAGTTGGAGGACTAATTTGAGTTTGAAGATGTTAAGGACTCACAAAGAGTTTGGTTAGCACACACTAAGTTGAAAGGGCATGCTCCTTTATGGTGGAAAGAGTTCAAGAGAGATAAAGTGGAGAATGGTGAGATGAAAATCACCTAGTGGAGGCAGATGGCCATGAGATTGAATGCTAAATTCATTCTGGGAGACTATGAGTTGGAGTTGTTCAAAAGGTTATAGAACTTGAAGTAGAAGAGAATGAGTGTGGAGGAGTATACTGAGGAATTATACAAGGTGATGATCAGATCCGATCATCAAGAGATGGATAGGGAGGTGACTAGATACATAAATGGACTCTGACTTAAAATCGAAGATGAGATGAGTATGCTGAAGATTTCTAGAGTTGAGGAGGCTTACCAATATGCTCTAAAGGCATAAGATAAGGTAAAAAAAAGATAATGGAATAACCTAAAGGAAGAGAGAGACATGCAACAAATAGATGGTAGATGAGTGGTAGTACGGAGAAGCAGACAATTGAAGAACCAAAATCTAAATGGAGTAAAGAACCGAATTAGAAGACACAAAGGAAAGGAGGTGGGAGGAAAGAGTTCTTGGGTACATGTTTCAAGTGTGGGAAAATCAGACATAGATCTTATGAGTGTCCTCAGGGTAACAAGGGAAAAGAAATGAATTTCATAGGACGTGAGGAACCAAATGCTAGAGTTACACATGAGAGCATGATAGCACCGGAGCAGGGAGAATCCCTTATTTTTAGAAGAGTCTTGATGAAGTAGAGCAAAGAAGAAACAAAATGTACTCTAAGAAAGAATCTATTCTGGATTGTTTGCAAATCGAAAGGTGGCTACTGTAAGGTTATTGTGGATATTGGAAATACTGATAATTTAGTATCAAAGGAAATGGTAGAGAAGCTTGGTTTGAAGAGGCTTGAGCATCCTAGGCCTTATAAGGTGAGTTGGCTACAACATGATCATAGGGTAGAGGTGCGAGAGTAGTGCTTGGTGAATTATAACATTGGACCTTTCAAAGATGAATTCTTGTGTGATATTGTGCCTATGAGTTCTTCTCATGTTTTGCTAGGTAGACCTTGGCAGTATGATAGAGGAGCTATCTATGATTAGAGGAGAAACCTGGTCACTATTGAGAAGGATGGACATAAGTTTGCTTTGGCTTCCTTAAAGGAAAAACAGAAGAAAGTGAATAATTTAAGTCTTGTGAAGAGTTGCAGTGCTGAGAAGAAGGTTACAGAGGTTATATTGGATGATGGTATGGATCTGAAGAAGGATCTTGTGGATGGATCTGTTAGCAAGATGGCACCAATCATGACAGGAAGGTTAGAATTATGGTATCAAGCAAGATGAATTTTGGTGGAAGAACTAAATGAAATTTGTGGAAGAAAGGGGGTGGTGGTAAGGGATAGAGTATTGGCGTGAAGCAAGTAGAAAGAGGAAAAGTGGAAAATAAGTTGGAGAATTTGTTTGAGTTACCAAAAGGGGTCAGGAGGAAGAAATTTGCAGATAAAGAGGACACTTGGATCTGAAATGAGCATGGGGGACGTATATCCCTAATCCTTTTCTATGTTCATGAGTTTCCTATCATGGAACATCTTTTCCTACCTAAGGTGTCTAATGCAAGAGAATCCTCGGTCTATGAGAAATCTTGCATCAACCAAAAATATTTTCTTTTAGTTTTGTTCTTGTTATAGTTTCTATGTTACTTTCAACATTTTCTAGTAGTTGTTCCTTTTTCGTTGCAAATCTGATTTCTGCTTGGCGTGTTTGTGTTTCGTATTCCATATTTCTAGTTCATTTGGATTCTTTTTTGACAAGTTATTCCTTCCGGAGTGTCTGGTTCTTGGTTCTAGAGTAGTTTTGAGCTTATCATCTATGTTGGAGATTTTTTCTTGTGCAGAATGATTTCCTGTCTTGCAGAACATTTTGGCACCACACATGATGTTCTTAGGCCCTTTGTAGACCCTCCTTTGTGGTTTGGACTTCATGTTTATTCTTGGTTGACGAAATCTTCACATTTCAGGGCTGACCTATTTTAAACATTTCATTTTCCTTCCTTGGTAAATGTAACCTTTTATGGCCAACCCAGATGTGTTCTAGATGGTATATATATTTTTGTATGTGATCCTTTGAGCTATAGGAAGTAGTATGATGATATAGATTCATAATTTATAATTTAGAAACTTCTTAGAGGTCCAGATGAATTGTGTTTTTGGATGTATTCTATAATTGGGCATGTTAGCCTACATGTAACCCAGATGTTACCGAATGTTCTATGATGAATATATATGATGATGCTGATGTTTGACTTTCCATTTTCTATGTTTTATGTTGTCGCTTCCATTGTGTTACACTTGCTTCATGATCTGGATTATTCTCTTTAAGGACCCTTTAGATCATGAATGTGTCAGAGGGGGGTGAATCAGCTGTATAAATACATCTTAAACCTATTCCCTTGAATCAAATCTATAACAACTTAACTTTAACACATAATCCATAGAAATATATGAACATGAAAACCAAAGCACACTATACATAATGAAACACATGATTTTACATGGGAAACCCTGTTAGGGGAAAACCCATAGAGAATGTTATTCTCAATATATGAACACTTGTTAGGGTGACATCAGTTAAGGTGATTTTTGTAAAGAAAGGCTTACTACCTAAGAGAAAGAAAGAAGCCGAAGTTCACAACAAAAATGAAGAAGAATAAAATAGAAATAATCCACCATTGTTGCACCTCTGCAACCATAAGATCTATAGGTACCTTCTAATTATAGCTTCTAGTAGCTAGCACATGAAATTTCACATTGTACAACACTTTTCACCAACTCAAACACCAGCCATCAAACAATCAAGGAGATAGATCCTCTTTCACACACCTTCATTGCATTTCACTTTATTTCACAACCCACATACATGATCCAAGGACACCTATCAAAGGTAGTCAAATGGGTACATATGAGCCAGAGTTTCCAGTGTAGAAACTTAGGCTCTAATACCACTTGTAACACCCCACTAAGGAACCCTAGAGGACAACAACCAATTAAACAATTAAACATAGCAATATATTTTTTGTAAATAATTCACATAACATTACTATCTTATCATGAAAATAAATATAACTTATGCACATGTGAAAGACAAAATTCTCCTAAGTCCTCTTGTAGGTTCCCTAACATTTATACTTAAGTAACAATTTAAACAAGATTACCAAATATAACATCAAATTAAATAACATACCATGACAAAATGCATGAATATAAATAACTATCTCAAGATTCATTTTAAACACCAACCCAGTGTTCCTACGATAACCTTTACATAAAATATAATGATACATTGCATCACATAAAGGTGGTCTATACCAACATCGCACCACTAAACACTAATCTAAAACTACACTCTTTCAATCACTACACATTACATTATGTTACATCAATCTCCCTAAGGGAGTGCCGAAATTATAATGATACTAAAAATATTACAACTATACAATAAAATTGATAATAAGATACGTATCATCCTCTAATACAATACTGAATCATTTGCATTAAGTACTGAGAGAAAAATGGAATGAAGACACAAGATCCATTCAATGCATGAACATGTCCACCAATCCCCAATGGAGGTAGGAAACAACCTCTTGACCATATGGAATCCATAGGTCCACCTCACCGTGCTTTGGAGATAGACACGAGGCCCCACACAACAACAAAAAAACTGGGTTGACAACCATCCAAGGAGACACAAAGCTACACATGGGAAATGTAGGACTTATCACAAGCTTTTACTAGAGGCTTCAACACCACCACATAGGATAGGGTACTAGTATACATAGAAGAAAGAGTCTCATCATCTAGTCTCAACATGGGTTACCCTGACAATCTTTGTATACCCTGACCCCCATTTGACAAGTCATGTGGAACTAAACAATCATTTCATGACGACATTGAAGTCCAATCATGTGAGATCAACGTACCCTAGACAAACATGCCTTCCCATATCCATCCTTAGTCTAAAAAAGTACTTGAGGCCATGAGTTGGGGCATCGTAATGCTTAATCTGAAGTTTTCTCCCTATTCATTTATTAGATTATCACTTGTTTAATACACCTCTCAATTAGTCATGCTAGTAGCCACTTAGGGCCCCAGCTCCCATTGAGAGCCAGTCCCCCTAAAATACACCTAGACACCACTAACCTAGGGTTTCATTCCAAGGAAGGATAGGCATCATCAAAATAGACCTTTCACATGAATTCATACATGAATCTAATTTAAAAGTTTAATTAGATTCACAACATATAGCCTTCCTAACTTTACCAATTAGATACATAAGTATAGATACTCCAAATGTAGAAATAACTGAACATAAATCCAACCAAGCATAGGAGAAACTCATACAAATACAAATGAATATAAATCAGGCCTTACTAACCCCTAAAAATAAATACAACAAAGATTAACTTGATGCCATGTCTCTAGGAAACACCCGAACACCCATATTGAGGAAACAAGCCCAAAACTCACAAAACCTAAATTCTTGCGCATATGGGCTAGAAAATGCACACTTGGGTCTATAAGATGTGTAATTGGGGCCTCATCTTGTGTAGTTGATGGCTCCTACTACACACTATAGAGTTGACCCTTGCAACTACACAATTGAGTGCAACCCTACGTTGTTGTAGAAGGGCCAATTAGGATACCAAATTAGAAAGCATGTAGGCCCTGAAACTAAAAACTAGTGAAGATCCATTTGAGAAGGGTCTATTTCCATTCCATAAATCCAACCAATTGGTTCCCAAGATTTAGATAGAGTGTTACAAGAAACTAAAATTTGAAAAGATCCCCTTAAAAGCTCCATTTGGAGAGGGCATATGAATTCAAATCCTACAATACATGAAAGAAAAATCCAATATGGACATCATCTAAGAGGATCATCCACATCATTTTACAGTGCCAAATCCGAAATAAAACTTTAATTAACAAGAAAACAATAGAACCCCAATTTATTTCTCATAGAGAGAGAGAGAGAGAGAGAGAGAGAGAGAGAGAGAGAGAGAGAGAGAGAGAAGCCTTTTTATCTAAAACCAATAATTAAAGTCTAGAAAATGTTTCACATTCCATACATCAATCAAAACATAAAATACATTCATTTTAGTTTCCAATCATGATAAAAACAAGAATCAACAATAGGGCTTTCAACCCTACCTCGACTCCTATGGAGAAACCATGATATGGATAAAGAAGAGGAAGATTCAATCACAAGAACAACACACACACAACCAACACTCCTCCCAATCAACAACCAATCAAATGTGATAACAAGTCAACTAGCAATCCTCGCCAAATAATCTCAAGAAAACTCTAACATGGAATCTCACACCAACAGCACAAGGATTTGGAAGCAAATTCGAACAAAATCCTCTCTTTACACCAGAAAGCCTCTCAAAATCCAACCAAAAAAAGCACCATTAGTGAAAAGCCCTGTCTCCTCAAAACAATACCTCAAATAATTAAAAATCCCCTCACAAAATTATGTATGGGAAACTCAGCCAATTCCCATAAAACAACAAGAAAATTAAAGCATAAACCAATATCAAACTGATGAAAACCAACTCCCCACCAATCAAAATCGATCAAATTATAGATCTAAATCATACTATATATATCATCCCACTTAAAAATATATTTACACAAATAAAGCTTTTTATCATTTATTAATCATCAACAAGAAGAACTCAAATAATCATAGTCTCATAAATAAATAATCTCATAATTAAATAGCGAGAATAAATATTTTAATATAAATACTAATAAATCATATCTGTAATTAAATAATAATATTAATAATAATTCTAACAATCATAAATAATTACATATAAAATATTATTATCAGCCCAATAAAATATTACACATAAATACTTGCATCATAACCAAGATAAAGTCAACATTCACCACATAATCACACAACTGACTTAGGCTAGCAAATATTGCCTTTAGGGCAAATTCAAACATGTAAACACATGATCAAAGATAGTAGTCCTAATATAGGGGAATGGTTAGGGTTATGTCAACATGGACCTCTATGCTATCTCAATTACCACCATTGGGGATTCTTAGGCACACTCAAACTTGTGAAGCCAAGTGGAGTCAATGTTTGGTACCTATATCCAACACAAAACACAAAACACATGCATACATCCACATCCGCACATATACATCTGGTAAATAGGATTAGTAATTATGGTAAATCCTCAAATATAATCTCAATACATAAGTTAGTACCTCATAACATGAAACATCAACTAACATAAAACCATCAAGATATCATAAACATGAAACCCTAATGTCATCATAAAGCATAATACACATAAGTATGTCCTAAAACATAGGAATATCAACAACATGAAACAAGTAAATATGTCCACATATATTGAACCAACATATAATCACCAAGAGTCCAAAAGTAGAAAGATAAATGTCAAACATGGAAGGGGTATTACATAGTGTTAAAATGGTTCATGGCCATCCACCTCCAACAATTTTCTAGTTATAGACACACAAAAATGTACACTAAATATTTTCAACACAACCCCAACCTAGTCTCCCTAAAACTATTGCTTCAATCTAATCACAATGAAAAAAAGAGAAGGCAATAATTTTGCACATAGCAATGAGAACAACAAAATCATAAGCAACACAAAGCATACTAGTGACCCAAATGTGATGGGCATTTAACTGTAAAGTGTCTTCTTAATACATATTAGGTTGAATTAGCATTTAATTTATTCCTTCGACATCATTTGTTTTTCTTGCATTCAAACCTTTTTAGGGAGCAAATGAATGTAACAATCTATAGAAAATGGGTCTTTCTATTGTTGCACTGGTCAACTTTGTAGAGATTACTTATATAAAATGTTTCTTAGAATGTGTCAATGTAATGATGCAAATTTAAGTTCAAAATATTAATTTTATTTTTGGGATGACTTGCATGTTGGAAGAGTTGTAGGTCTTGCATATCTTCTTGGTTATAAAGTTTATCCTTTTTCTCTATAGATTATTAAAGGTAACTCATTTCATGGGTCCAAAAGTTTAACAATTAAGATTGTGGTCCATGCTTATGGATTCTATTTAGTTTATATTTTCTTAGTTTAAGCATCATATGATAGCTGAGAGTTGTTTTGGAAGAGTTGAGCTAAAATTCCAATGTACTGTCTACTAGATTTTAATCTCTTTTGAAAGAAGAAGAATCTAATATAAAGAACATTTTCTATAATTTTACAGTTTCTTTTTATGCACGTGGT
The DNA here is from genome assembly GCF_030272615.1 of Cryptomeria japonica. NCBI lineage: Eukaryota > Viridiplantae > Streptophyta > Pinopsida > Cupressales > Cupressaceae > Cryptomeria > Cryptomeria japonica. Next base: position 101,717,501 of record NC_081411.1, read on the forward strand.
GTGGTATTTTAACTATTGACTTTTTATTTATATATTATTCATTATTCATTATTCATTGCTTGAGATTTAATGTTCTTGGATGAATTTTTTGAATTCCTTTATCATTTGTGCATGAAATATGGTAATTAAGAGTTATATACATGCTTTTTATTTTGTTAAATCACCATTAAAACTCACATTGCAAATATATGATATAGTGTTTGCAACAAATCTTATTATTTATATTTTATCTGATCTCTTTAGTGATTAATATATATCAAGGTAATAATTTAAGTATTTTGTTTTCATTCTTGCATTCCCATTTTTCTTTTTCTTTTTCATTAAATCCCCTCAATAGAATAAAATTTGATTTTTGATATCAATCCAGTTTGAGTGAATAACCAGCAAGATCATTTGATAGACAAACAACATTGACCACTCAAAAATACAACAAGATTTTAAGATGATCCTAAGACCTTGAAAGTTCTCTTATTCAAGGATTAGTTGTCCTCTTTAGAAGAGGTGAGGTAAATTTACCTCGCCTATGTTGCATGTGCCAATTTAGCCATCAATAGTAGGATTTAGCTCTCAATCACTCATAATCAAAAGGCGAGTTAACTCAATATAACTAAGATAGAAGCGACTTGGACTAAATAGAGGCTTGGCATCTAACTACAGTCAACTATGTGTTGATAAGGTATAGGTGTACCTTAAGTCAAGATTTACACCTGTCACTATTAAATATTTAGGTGAGAACAACTAAATATCCTAATTATCCTAACTAAACTTATTAAATTATAGGAACATTATCACACTTAAGATATAATGTATTCAAGGTGAAGATATTACTTTAACAATATCTCTTAAATTCTCTAGAATGTTTGTAATTATTCAATAGACATAATTCTTGATACTTTAAAATGAGTGAATGAATGTCTTTAAATACAACATAACACTCAAATAACACAAACATTTTCTAGGTTGGCTCATAATGACTAGAAAAGTGGCTACTAGTAACTAATTATGAAAAATCCTTAGCTATTTACCTTACCTCTTATAATAATTGATTTCATAAGGCTATAGAGATTTTCTGATAAGTAGGAAAGTATCACATACTTTCACATATATGGAGGCCAAAACGGTCTCATGTTTTATATGCAATGCCTCTACGGTGATGATGTAATAAGTGAGTTGCAATTAAGATGAATGGATAATGTAGATTCTTTTTCTTTAACATTTTAAGGTCCAAGGCACCTAGAGATGCAATTTGTTTAGCTAACTCAATCCTAGATTTCTATTAGCTAGAAATCATTACTAGACATGTCAAATAATACTAACAAAAGTTTGCATTCATGATAGAGAAATATGTAACCATTACATCCAAATATTCACATGTTAAAATCTCATATCATGCATCCACTTGTTGACGCACTTGTTGATCTCCACTATATTTAAACATTCACTAACAATTTTTAAATAAATATTAATGAAATAAAATTATAAATATGTTTTTATCAAAATATTTTAAAAATTGTGGAAGTTTCAATAATAGAAAAAATTCGTCAATCAATAAAAAATAAAAATATTTTTAATAAATCAATAAATATACTATTAATTATTAAACAAGGAATATTTATTAAAATGCCATTAATTTTAATTGAAAATTAATGACATATAATCAATTAATATACAGTTAATAATTAAATTTAATCAGATTAAGAATGTGTGAATTAAAAATTTTGTTACACAAACAACACCATTTGCTAATGGGCCTACCAATTGACCTCGTGTAGTCCCTAAATGTATGCAAAGAATAAACCAAAAGTTTTTGTAATTGAACAACCACATAGATCTTGGATGTACCTATTGCGTACCTAAATATGATTGCTAACAATTAAATCCTAATAGCAATATCATAATTTGACAAGTTGTGAAAAATATCTCCTACTTACCATTAATAATTTTCACATATTCCAATAGCTGCCAATTTTACCTCCAATAGTTAGCATTTTTGGACTCTAATTGACTCGTTTGTGCATAAGTATTGGCAATTTTAAGTTCATGGTTATTGGGGCATCTTTAAGTAGGTATTGGGTGACACTTTGAAATGACCACGTTTGACCCTTGCACATATAACATATCTCACAATGTGCATCATTACTACCCAAAAGCCAAACAAATAACTATTGGCAATTAAGACACATCCAGATACAACCAAAAAATTTGTCAAAATATGATGTACTATTTAGGATTTGTGGGTGTGTGAAGTTAGCTATAATGACTACTAATATGCTTTCCCTAGCCACAACTCCAAATTCAAATTATAAATAAATAAAAACCCATACTATATTTCTTAAAAAATTATTGCAAAAATCCAATAAAAGTCAGGTACCTATATGTTCATTATACTTTCTTCTAGAGCTGATTGCTTATATAAGAAAGGAAAGGAAAGGAAAGGAGAATTGATTACTTACATTTGAAAAAAATGAAAATATCTTTTATAATCCATGATGCCAGCAATCTTTATATGGATCTGTAAATGACTTACACTATGTGGACTATCACATACTCCTTGCAAGAGGCACCTAACTGTACTACAAATAAAACCTACATACTTATGATCTCTCTTAAAAACACAAACTCTCCCCCGTTTAAACCGACTGAAAAATTTTAAACTTCAAAATTATATTTTTTAGCTATTATATGACCAAAAACACCGATTAAATATTAATTGAATCGACAATACCTATATTTTTCTATCTTAGTGAAAAAGCTAGAGAAAGTTTTGGAGGGGCAGAAAGTGGAGTCTTATCAGGAAGTTTCCGTCGTCCATTTGTTACTCGTGACCATGCTTGTCAAGTCTTATCACTCTCCCAGTTTACACGTATTCAGAAGGATTTTTCTACTTTTACACGGTGGTCCTGGGGCCGTCTCTCCTAAGCTGCAGTTAATCAGTACATGCCAGTGGCCTGCAGCTATTGTCGCAGAGGGCTGCGTCTGTTCTGGTTTCAAAATGAATCATCCTACAATATGTTAGCAATTGTAATCATTAATTGCAAAATTGACGATGTAAAACAGACGTCTTAATCAATCTGTAATGTCATTTTGAAACCAGAATAGATGCATATTGTTTTTATGCAGTCTCTCCTTTTTGTTGATAAGACTTGTGCTTTCCACATAATGAGAAACATGAGCTGGATGAATACTGTTTTCATAAAACTTTTGCTTTACGTCAGTGCCGGCTTTCCCCAGTTTTTTGACTTCGATTATACACATTGACTCAATCTTCATCGTAAGATTTCTTCTGCAAAGTTCAGCCCTAATCTTTTTCAGATTTGACAGTGCGAAAATCTTTTATATGCAAAATGATTTTCTGTTTTTCTCCACTCAACCGTAAATTCTGAAAGAAGATGAATTCAAAGGGAAGCTTCGTCATCTTTATTTTTATTGAGCTGATAGGCTCTTAGTATGGGCTTCCATTTCCTAATAATTTTCCAAGCCACTGTTTCTGGGTCATTTGATTTTACGTGTTTTATTACTCATTACTCAACAGCTTTATTTTTTATTATCATTAGCCATCCCGTAACTATATTTCCGACCACCGTTTTCGGGTTGCTTGATTTTACATGGTTTATCATTAGTTAGTCAGCAGTGAAATTGTACTATGCCAGCTATTGATGGTGATATTAATGTTGATTTTTTTCGGCAGCGTGGGCATGAAGTTTAATCTGGAAGTATTTTCAATACTGCAAGCATTCGCGCAAACGGTATAGGGTGCTGCAATGGGACAAAGCAGACGAGCTTCAACCATCATATTCTTTAAGTAGCATTAGCAACCAGTCATCAAAATAGTGACAAATTTACTCTGTATTAAATGAATTTTTTTGTTGTTTAAAATTTTTTGCAAGGGTTTGAGATTTGTAGTGTTAATAACCTCTAATAGTTCTGGGTGTTAATGATCTTACGGTTGAGCTAGAAGAGGATCACGAGCCTCTTCTATCTGATGGTGAGATCCACTCTCTCTTAGATCTTCCCCCAGCAGATCAGATTCTTAATCTCTCAATGGGTAGCCCAATACCATCTATGTTTTCTCCCATTCCAGCTCCTCAAGACCTGGGCCTTTCTTTAGATCAAAATGCTAAGAAATTGCTGCAGGATCTAATGATCCAGGATGAAGACCCGGACTCGATTCTAGATACCCCTCTAGCAGTACTGTACTCTCAGGTCAAAGGAAAAAGAAAGTTAGGCCTTCATTAGATACATGAGGGTTTGGAAAAACCAGACTTTGGCTCCTCCCCTCCTAAGAAAGGCCGCAAATCTCTTATTGAAGACAGGACTCTAGATGGTACTGCTGAAAACCAATCAAAACTTCAAGACCTTTGGAAAGTAGGGAAGGGGAATCCCCTTCCTGAACAACAATGAAAAGCTTATCTTGGAATGTTAGGGGTCTCAATGCCCCTAACAAACAAAGGGTGATCAAAAGGAGGATTCTTTTGGTCAGTGCAGAAATCATTTTTTTACAAGAAACGAAGCTGGACAATATGCAAGTAGTTGCATTTGGTAGTGGAATTAGCCCCCATTTCATTACTTCCTCACAAGTGTCAGTGGATTCAGATGGAGCTTTAGGAGGCCTAATGATAATCTGGAAGCCTTCCCAAGTTAAAGTTGTTGGCATTGCTTCAAACAGGAATTGGATCCTGGCAAAAGTATCCCATCTCCAGTCCAATTCTCCTTTCCTTATTATTAATACTTATGGTCCAGTCTCCCCCATCAACAAAGGCCTTCTATGGTCCTCCTTAGATGTAGTCATGTCTTCTCATTCTAAGGAACAACTCTTTATAGGGGGTGACTTCAATGCTATCAGAAGAACTTCTGATAAAAGAGGAGGATTAATCCACTTAGGTGGATTTCAGCAGGACTTCAACAACTGGATTGATAGGAATGGTTAGATGGAAATAGACTCAGGTGATTTGTTCACTTGGACAAATAGAAGGAAAGGTTTTAACAATATTGCCGAAAAATTAGATAGATTTTTTTTGCAAGGAGACTTAAGGAGCTTCCCATTCACCCTTTCATGCTCGGTTATCCCCTGTTCAAGATTGGATCATTATCCCATATTGCTTTCCTTGCTTGACAATAAGTCAAATTGCAAAGCCCCATTCAAGTTCAAGAACATGTGGATGAAGGACCAAAACTTTCTCTCTTTGATAGAAAAATGGTGGCAGGAGGCGTCAGTGGTAGGATCAAAACTCTTCTGCTTTAGTGCTAAGTTGAAAATTGTTAAACACAAACTACTTCAATGGAACTCCCAGCACTTCAGAAACATCTTCTCAACAAAAAGTTTGATAGAAGGAAGATTGGCAACCCTAAATGACAAGATCATTCTGGAAGGTATGGATCTGGAATCCTTTCAACAAGAAAAGATGCTCCTACTAGAATATGAGGATATCTTGTCCAAAGAAGTGATTTTCTGGAAGCAGAAATCGAGGGAGAACTGGATTAGTATGGGAGACAAAAACACTAAGTTCTTTCATAATGTAACAAAGATTAGAAGGAGTTAAAACTGGATATCAAAACTAGAGTCCAAGGACAACCGAATCATAGATGATCTTGATGAAATCAAGAAGGAAATCACTTCTTTCTTTTTCAATCTCCTAAAGAACTTTGAAGGTTCTCAGTTATTAGACCAAGGAAAGATGTTGGATGTGATCCCCGAGATCATAATAGACAAGCAGAACCAAAATCTAAATGAGAGCCTAAAAATGGATGAAGTTTTTCAAGCCCTCAATCAACTGCCCTCGGGTAAAGCTCCTAGCCTGGATGGCTTCCCAGTGGATTTTTTCAAGAAGTGTTGGCACATCTTAGGTCAGGATCTTGTGGCAGCTCTAGACTGGTCAAGGAGATCAGGCAGGCTTCTTAAAGAATTTAACAACACATTCATTGTCCTCATCCCTAAGAAGGAGAATGTAGTAAAGCTGGGTGATTTCAAACCCATCTCACTTTGCAACACAGTTTATAAAATCCTTTCAAAAGTCATGATGAATAGAATGAAGCCCCTCATGGAATCAATCATATCAGAAGAACAAACTGGGTTTGTTGCAGGTTGTTCAATCCTTGATGGAGCCATAATAGCACACGAAGCAATCCATACTCTTCAAAGTACTAAAAGACTAGGTATGTTGATCAAAGTAGATATTTCAAAGGCTTATGATAGTGTAGACTAGCGCTTCCTCTGCAAGGTTATGCAAGCCTTTGGTTTTGCAAAGCAGTGGATTGACTGGGTCTTTGAATGCATCTCCACTCTGAAATTTTCAATCTTGGTAAATGGGAAACCAGAAGGCTTTTTTTCCTCTACAAGGGGAATTAGACAAGGAGATCCTATCTCTCCTTTTCTCTACATTATAATGGGGAAGGTTTTGGGCAGGACACTAAAGAGAAGCCACATGAACAATCTTTTAGAGGGAATCAAGGTAACCAAAAACTTTACAGTCACACACCAGTAGTTTGCAGATGATAATCTCCTCTTGGGGGCAACAAAAATCAAAGAGGCTTCCATCTAAAACAAATTCTAGACACCTTTGGGAAAGCCTCATGCCAAATAAGGAATAAGGACAAATCCAAGGTTTACTTATTTTCTACTTCTAGACTCTTGTAGTCTAAAATACTTTCAATTCTGGATTGCAGTGAAGGAGCCCTCCCTTGTATCCATTTGGGAATCCCAATTGATCATGGCACTGGGAATGCTAGATCGTGGGATCCTCTTAAACTAAAAATGGATCAGATCTCAAACTCCTGGAAAGGGAAATGGTTGTCTTGGGCTAGCAGACTTGTGATGATCCAAGCAGTATTAGTGGCCCTGCCCATCTATCTATTATCCATCCTATCTCTCACAACAAGTGCAAATGCCTTTCTTATTAAGAAAATGAGGAATTTCTTCTGGCAAAATTCAGAGGAGAAACATAGAATAGCTCTAATTGCATGGGAAAAAATAATCAAGCCTAAAGTCCTGGGGGGTTTAGGCCTAAAGGATCTCAAATTGCAAAATAAAGCTTTAAGGGCCAAACTAGTATGGAAGTTCATCAGGAATCCTAATATCACATGGGCTAGAATGCTAGCTACTAAATATTTACCAGATCAAGAACCAACCAATCTTCTATGACCAAACTCATTCCCCAAGGGCTCTAAAATGTGGAGTTTTTTAACCTCCTGTAGAAATCTGATATCAAAACAGACCTCATGGGATATCCGAGATGGAGCTTCAAGCCTCTTTTGGGATGACTCCTGGGGTGGCTACCATCCCATTGCTAATTCACTCAACATTCCAACAACAGAAAACTAGCTTAAGCACCACTGGGGTGTCAGAGTGAGAGATTATCTAAATTTTGATGGTTCACCCAGCTCATGAAAATCATTGGAAGGAGTTACAACTACTAGGAATGATATAGACCAACTCAAAGAAATCTTAAAAGCTAGAAATGTTAATCTGAGAAGAGGGAATGACTCTTTAATTTGGGCTCCTTCCAAAACAGGGCTCTACAATCCTAGAGATTGTTACAGAGTACTGGTTAACAATGCTGCTCAAGATCAACTAGATTTCCCCAAGAAGTTGTTTTGGAGCTCTAAAGTCATCCCTAAGGTAGGGATCTCTGCATGGTCAGCCTATCAAAGGAAGATCTTTACTACAGAAAAATTCACAAAAATGGGGTATGCAGGACCCTCTAGGTGCATCATGTGCAAAGCTTAATCAGAGACAATGGACCATCTACTACTTACCTGTTCCTTTGTGTTCAAATGTTGGTGATGGCTCTGTGCTAAACTTGGCCTGATCATAGCTCCTCCAAATGACATCAAATCCCTATTTCAAAGCTGACCTATCCCAACTAAGGAGTCCACCCTGAGCTTAATCATGGAATTGTCCCCCTCAAGTTTAGTCTGCGAAATTTGGAAGGAGAGGAATCGCAGGCTATTTGATAACAAATCCAGAAGATTAGAAACAATCTTGAACTCAATTTAATCGATTATTGTGGATTCAGTTAACTGCAAGTTAGCCTTCTCTTTGGGTCTGCCGAAAGTTTTCTCATCTTGGGATGAAAGCATAAGGAAAAACTGGCAGGGAATCAGGATTCCTCCCTCTTTTGGGAAAAAAGACAATAGGAGAAAGACTACTATCTGGTCTCCTCCAAAGCCTGGTTGGATAAAACTAAATTTTGATGGCGCTTCAAGAGGCAACCTAGGTCCTTCAGGCATAGGATATGTAATCAGAGATCACACAGGAGCAACCCTTGGGAAAATGGCAAAGTCGATCCCCCCTGACACAAACAACATAGCAGAGTTCAAAGCTTTGAAATTCGAACTAAGAGATTGGATTAACCATGGTTTTAATAACATCTTAGTGGAGGGTGACTCAGAGATAGCAATAAATGCCATCAAGAGGAAAAACACTCCAAATTGGAGACTGCAGGGAATTCAAGAAAGAATAGTCGCAAGCTTGGATAGGATCGACAACTATGAAGCCAAGCACATCTACAGAGAAGCAAACTCAGAGGCAAATGTTCTTTTGAAATTAGCCGCTCAAGGATCCTATCTCCATAGTTGGGATCAAGGGTATCTTCTCATTACTCATGCAGACCATTGCAATTGATAGGCTAGGTCCCAAAGGTTTATTCAGATGCGAGAATCCCTTTAGGATCATGTAGATGCTACTTAACATTTTGCTATATGGTTAACATTAAACTTAACCTTGGCGGCTAGGCTTAATGGTCATAACAATTCTAATTTAATCCTACCTTTCTTGGGGAGGGTGGGCCTGCAGTTAATCACATCATCTAAGCTGTAGTCATGACCTATGCTTTCTCTGATCCTCCTCTTGAGACAACTGACAAATTTTCAGATCTACTTATGGTCTGCGTTGCCTGAATGGGAGATTTGGCATGCCAAGGATAAACATCCCTCGCCACCTTTGCTAGCAAATTTATTACAAACCCGACCCTCATTACTCGGCGTTAAACAGTGTGCCAACCTTCTTCTTCGCATTCATTTTCTGCATTCCGTTTTCATTCCCATCTCTTCGCTTTTTTCTCATAGTCCAATTCCTCCTCTATTATTTAGCCTGCTTTGCCATCTATGGCGTCTGAGCCTCCTTCTAGTTTCATTATGAGTGTGTATCCCAGACCCACTTGTTGTTTTGGAGCACACACTCCAATCTCCCTCTCGGTGTTGACGCGTCAAGTCTCTTTTAGAAAAATTTCGGACTTGAGGCTCAAGTGCCTCCTCCTCTTCTTGGATTTCCCCCTCATTTTGGCAATCAAGATGATCCTGGGTAGCAGACACCTGAAGAGAGACAAGTATCCTCAGGACAACACCAACATTTCTTCAAGGTTCATCGCCTCTTTGCTAGACCTAAAACTCGCCAAGTAGGCAGTTTGGACTCTCACCAAGAAGATTTTTCTGGAGGAGGTCACCCAAGAGCTCCAAGAAATTCTAAACAAGGGAATTCATGACTCTGGGCCTCCTCGGCTAGTGGATAGAATCCTCTTCAATGCTCATGGAGAACTAATTAATTATTATCCTTTCTTGCTTGACCTGAAAGGGAAAAACCCAGATAGGCATCGAGTTTTTGCGGGCGTTGGTCTTGGCTATCTCAAATGGCAGTTCCTGGGAGAAAATTCAGATGACCTGGGCAGGGAGGAGGACCTAATTCAGTTTGCAAGACTCAATGGTATTCTGCCTCCGAAACCAGAAGATGAAAACTCTCATTTGGAACAGGCTCACAGGGGTCGTGCTTGCAGGGGTCGTCGTGGGTTTGGAATTGGCCGTGGTAGAGGTCGCCCACCGAGTAGAGGTCATGGATGCACGAGGAAGGAGCATCTGCCATCTGAAGCCCATAAGGAAAGTGCAAGCTATGCCCCCTTTAGCTACCTTAAGCTTTCTGTTATGTCTCTCGAGCGAGTTTTTTTGCTTTCATCAGTATAATCTCTGTTAATAGGGTAGTATGCTTCTGTCATTTAGACTTTAAATTTTTTGTCTTTAAAGGGTTTTCTCAGACTTACATATGTTTTTAAGGACTCCTTATGCCTTCTATAGAACACCTGGTAGTATTCCTTCCTTTCTACTAGAAGGAATTTTGATGCTTCTTTTTTGGATTCTGCTAAAAATTATTGCTCTGTAAATTGTATATAATCAACATAATTTGGCTCTACCTTTACTGATAAAAAAAAAAAGTTCTGGGTGTTGTCTGTAGCTTGGTTTCTTTAATGGTGGTGCATGTGAGACGTAGCATTGGCTAGGTCTACAAGTAAGCAATATTTGTCTTGAATGTGTTGTGAGGTAGAAAAATTGCATCTATCTGTGTTGTGATCGTCATCAAACTTAGCATTTTTGTATATTGGGTTGGTAAGGATCTCAACAAGAAATGGCAGTTTGTCTCCATTTCCGACACCCCATTTTTTTTGAAAACGAAAATTTGAACTGTCACTTTGTTTTCATTCTTGTAACCCTGATAATTTGGAGGTTGTATTTGAACTAAAGGTTTTTAACAAGAAATGGCAGTTTGTTTCCATTTTCGACAACCGATTAATTTGGGGTTTTCCTTGAAAACAAAAATTTTAAACTAAATGTGGGTTTTTCCTAAAAACAAAAAATTTAACTGGCAGTTTGTTTTCATGTTTCTAACCCAAGTCTTTCTCTGATGGTTACGGTTTCAAGGATTTGTGATCTCTAGGGTTTAAATTTTGGGCTTTGCATTGAAATTCCCAATGATCTATGATTTATATTCACTTCATTCCACTGTTTCATTGTAAATTGCTAAATCTTCATGTTAAAAATTAGTTAGAACCATGTTCAATTTTATTACTTTTAACCACATTATTATTCTTCAAAGCTTCCTCGAGCATTTTTGGTCTTTAACAGGGCATTGCCAACTCGTTCAGTTTCATTTTGCATCTGTCTGTGTTGTGCTGGAACTTAGCATTTTCTATGCTTCGCATTTTCTATACCTGAAGAAAGGGTAACTATTGAAAGAATGGTTGTTTGTTTCCATTCTCGACACCTTGATTAATATGGGTTTTATTTTCTAAAATGAAAAATATTGAGTTGGGTGTACAATGGTTTTAAAACCTAATTTGGCAGTTTGTGAGCATTTTTGAAACCCTGATTAATTTGGGGGTGTTTTGAGAAAACGAAAAAATTGTTTAGGTGGCTATACAAGGGTTTTAAGACCTAAATACGATTTTGACTATTATGTTCATTTTGTCTACAATTTTGAAACCGTGATTGAATTAGGGTTGTTTTTTGAAAATGATGAAGATGAGCTTCGCCTCTACCCTAGTAGTCGTTTAATATTTTTTTCAAAAGATTAGTGTGTAGTGATTGACCTAGCAGTCTGTAATATTTTTTTGAAAAATTAGAGAAGCCTTCAATATTGAATTCCTTCACAAGGGCCTATTATGATCTTTCCAATTGCTTATATATTTGTTTAGTTGTGGAGTGGCATCTGACTTATGATCTTGCAAATATGCATTAATTTTGTGTGTGACATATTGTTTATTAGTTTAAGGTAACCATGTACTAGGTTGTTGGTTCCAAACCAAAATGATAATCACCAGGTGACCTAGTTAAACTTCAATCATTTTCTATGTTTTATTCTTAATCTTTTCAATTGAAATTTGGAATTTTGGAGTAATGCTTTATTAGTTGCATGATTCCATTAGATTTTGAAATTTTGTCTTAAATGATGGTGTTATATTCTGGTTCTTTGCCTTAGAGAGAATAACCTCTGATATCTTCTTTGTAGAACAATTGGTAAAAAGACTACTTTCTATACAATGTTAAAAATATGATTGTTTTAGTATATACAATAGGGGCTATCTACAAGTCTTTTATGACAAGCCACTTATACAACTACACATATAGGTAAGCCTCAATATTTTGCATGGAATTGTTCATCTTGAGAGTTCTCTTTGACTATGTGCTTTCTTTTTCTTAAAAAATGTAAGGAATAGTTTATATTGAAATTCCACGCCTTAAATGTGTAATGCTGGAAAAAAGGTGAATGATGGAGATCTAGAGGAAAGCTTTTCTTCCCTCCAAAGAGAGATGAAAGTTTCACTTCATATTTTCCTTCAAATAATTTTCACACATTACATTAGAAGAGGGGGGAAAATGCACTAGATTCAACCTACAGAGAAAGAGATTGAATTATGAGTGATGGTAAGTTAATCCCCTCTTCTTGAATGAGATTTGAATTGATTGAATTGTGTAATTATGACCAAGTGAAAAAGCGACAAAAATCTAATTATAACTCAAGATAAAAGCATAGGATGAAGTTGTGCACTTAGATCTGACAATAATCTGCAAAATGAAAAGGGTTTTTTTGCCTCTGCAAATGGAGTCCAAATCTTAAAGTATAGCTACGTACCTACAACCTACACACTAAAAAGAGAGGAAAAGGGGTTGGGATTGGGGGTTTGCCTTTAGGTCAAACCCCAGTTTTGGAATTAACCAAATGATGAAAGAAAGTACTTGCAAGTAAATGTAAATGAAAGACTAAACTGTAAATCACCTCAAGGGAGGTTGTGATAGAAATGTTTATAGAATTTCTTGTATGAAGTTAAATGTTGGAATGAATCTCCTCTTCAATGGTTGATTCCTTGACTTGAATGCAACACCTAGCCTTGAAAGGGGACTTGAGAATGCTCAATGCTGGAAAAGAATGCTTGAATGCTCTTGAATTCTTGAATGTGTGATCTCATGTATCTGCGTTATGCCAAAATGGAAGGGGAAGTATGATTTATATACTTGTCAATTAGGGTTAATTGAATGATTTCCTATCATAGGCCATCACTAGGGGAGTTTTCCCGCTCAATGCACAACCTCCAAAGCATAATTTGAAGGGTCCTACCCCAAAATGGTGCAGGGGATAGCGCACCATGCCCCTGTCTTCCCCTTTTTTTCAAGACAAGATGTAGCTCAGGCAATGCGGAGGGTAAGCAAGATGCACTTTTAGGTGTCGAGCACACCTTCGATCTTTGAGTAGGCTTAGGGATTTGAATCATGTGCGTGAGGACCCTAATGTGGTCGAAAATTGCAAGGGTCACAATTTCATGACATTACATTTATCCCCCACTTTGGTGGGAGTATAAGTGTACACCAATACTATCGGTAAAGTACAAAGAAACAAGATTGAAAGACCTCTACCATGTCAAGGAGGCAAGATGCACCTAGCCCCCAGTGGAATTAGGATCTTATGACTTTGATTGACAAAGTAAAAGGGAAGATCAAGAAGGATAAAACCATGACTGCAAGTAGCAAGGTTCCCCTCACTATGAGTCAGGAAAAATATACCAAAATTATAAAGAAAAGTTGAGTTCACTAAATAATTCTAAGTACCGAAAAGGAAAATATGAGCGAAGTGTATGCCCCCATGTTAAAGTGATCGCGTGCACCTTATCAGGAGTGATTGCTTTAAGGTAGGATACACCCAAGAGAGAGAGAAGAGAGGCAGCACATTATCACAAAGATTTATCCCCCAAGTGAGAAATAAACCCAAGGATAATGAACACAAAACACAAGGTAGTTTCGCTTTCCTCAGGGTCAGTATGCTATATGATAACTTATGTATATCATATATGTATATGTTCATATAATAATCGTGATTCCCCAAGAAAGGGAAGACAAGATGTCTTTCAAGTCAACATGAAAGAGACCAAAAGAGATCTCAATGCTTTGTATCGTCCTCAAGTAGCCATTGAGGAAAAAATAAAAGAATAGGGATACACATAGAAGAATGGTCATAAAAGAGCAAGAAAGGAGAGAGAGAGAAGATCTGCAGTGCTAATTTTGCTAATCTAGAATGACATCCGCCTCCTGATCTTGTTGATCACTATTTCGGGAAGGTGAGCAACATGCTAGAGGAGCGACATCAAGGACAACTGATGGATATATCACAAGATCCAAACAAGGACTATACTCATGTGGTAAGCCACTTTGTTTGATTCTAAGAGCTAGGATTAGGGTTTGTGAAAATTCAGTTGATAAATGCTTATCCACATAAACATATTCATATTCACTATCAGAAGCATTATGAGTTGTATTGTCATCATGAATAACATTTTCACTCATTTCTTCATCAAGATTTAGAGAAAGAGGAGCAAGAACACAAATAGGAGTAAAACCATCACATGTTTTGTGCAACTTATAATTTGGAGATGTAGGTTGAACATCTTGCTCAGGAGAAAAGGGAATCATGTTAACTGTTGGAGTTTTAGGAGATGGAAGAGTTTAAGGGACAACTTCACGAGCTCGAACATGATGTCTTTGTCGGCGTTCTCTCGCACAACAATTCTGTCGAGTCTTAGTAGAAGGTTGAGAAGGAGGAGGAATATTTGAAAAAGTAGGAATGTTTTTCTCTTTGTTAGTTTAAGGTTGAGGTTGAGGTCTTTTAGGTTGGACAAGAGGATAAACATGCATCTTCTCTCTATAAGAGGAAGGAGGTGGAATTGTGCCATATAAAGGAGGAATGTTACATGTAGGAAGAAGACCAAGTCCATCATGAGGAGGAGGTACAATTCTAACCTTAGGAGGAATAATGTTTTTCTTCTTAGGATAAGGCATAGTCACATCCATAGGAATAGGTTGAGGATTTTTCTTAGGAGGAAGATTAGTCCTATCCATTAGGGGAACAATTTCATCTTCAAGAAGGATGGGAATGTCAATTGTTGGGGATCTAGGTTGACTTAAGGATAAGATCATATCTTTCTTCCATTTTTTATAAGATTGAAAAAGAGCATCACTCCTTGATGGAAGAGATTGAAATTGCTTAGGGCAAAAGAAATCAATAGGAACGCTAGGGCTTCTTTCAAATGGATGAAATAATCTATGGTTTGCGGTTATGATTTCACCATTGTGAGGAAATTTCAAATATTTATGGATTGGAGAAGCAATAGCCTTCATGGAAGATAGCGAAGGATGGCTCAACTTCACACGGAATTTCTCGAAAGAGGGTATGATAACAAAGTCAACATCCATAGATTTAGTATGAACTACAATAGGAAGGGTGATAGAGCCAATGGTAGGACAAGAGAATCCATCAAATAACTTCACAATTACATTAGATGCATCATATATTGGTTTATGCAATCGTAAAGTGAAAAGATATTCCTCAATGATAACATTAACCATGCAAGAAGGATCAACAAGAGCGCCATGACAAGGTATATCCTTAACCTTCGCAACTATGTATAAAGGCCCATCGAGTGCTCTAATGGTCTCATTAGGGTCAAATGTAATACAAGAATCCTTAGGCGTATTTTGTTTTTCTACGATATTTACCAAGTTTAGAGCCATAGAAGTGAATTCCTTAGAGAAGAAAGAAGTATACTTAGTCTCAATCACGTTAGAGGTATGAGAGGGAAAAGGATCAGTAAAAAAATTTAAAATTTTTGATTAGGAGGAGCTACTGATTTATATCCCTTATCATTCACACTTGCCACAAACATAGTATTGTTATCAATCAGATCTTGAATCTTACTTTTCAATGTGAAACATTTCTCAGTATCATGACCAGGCTGACAATGAAATTGACAAAAGAAATTGTTATCAAAATAAGGGGATGCAAGTTTAGAAGGGTCAACTTGTTTTATAGGAGGCAGTTTGATAACATTTCTTTGCAACAACTTAGATATAATGCTATGTAAAGATTAATTCAAAGGAGTAAATTGTCTTTCTCTTTTGAAAAATTTAGATATAGAAGGCACGCATGTTATAGAATTCATATTGTTGTTGTTGATTGTATCATTGAAATTGATGAAACTTTTTGTTGGTTTGAACTTCACAAATGATTATTGAGCACTCTCCCCCTTATCACTCGGAGCCATAGGAGTAGATTGCTCCGTTTGACACATAGCTAGTTGATAATTGTGGACTATTGCGCACAACTGTAGAAAGGAAGTAAACCCAGACAAAAGAAGCTTTTCCCTGATATATTTTTGCAAATTAGAAATAAAAATTCATTGAATATCATTATTAGGTACATGAAAATAAATTTGAGCACATGAATACTTATATCTACGAATGAAATCAGTCACTTTTTCTTTAACACCTTGTTTACAATGCATTAAATCAGTCAAAGTGATTTTAGGACTAAATTTATTTTGAAATTGTTGGATGAAAGCATTTGCTAGTTGTTGAAAAAGAGTGATAGAATAAGAAGGCAAAGAGAAATACCATTGTAAAGTCTTATCTCTTAATGTTCTTGTAGACAATTTTGCAAGCAATCTTTGATCATAAGCAAAATCAGTACACAATATTTGAAATATTTTAACGTGTAAGAGGATCACTTTTTCCATTTTAGAGTTCCAATTGAGGGACCTCACCACCATGCTCAGGTGTCATGACTTTATCAATATCAAGAGAAAGTGGGCTCGCAACATCAAATGTGGGCACACTAAACTTGGATTGACTCATGGAAGCAATTTGTTATTGTAAGGAAGACAAAATTTGAGCAAGATTGTTAATGGTTGCTTCAATAAAATAATTGATGTTAGACATGGTTGATTGAGAAGGTGTTGTGATGTTATTGAAGGAAGGCATGGATTGAGAATAAGGTGGTGGGACATTATTATAAGTAGGCATAGGTGATGATTGAGTAGGAAATGGGACACTTAGGAGGAATAAAATTGTGGAACCCCCTTGTGTCATGCTGATTGGTTGAGAGCTATTAGGAATACTTATGGAAGACATAGGTAAAGATGGAGGATTAAATGAAGAAGAGGGATTACTCCCATGACCAATGGCAGTAGGAATGATAGTCTGAGTTAATGTAGCCATGATGTTTGAAGTGAAAGTAGGAATACTAGCCATTGGAGTAGACAAATGAATAGAATGACTGATTTGATTCGAAGGTTGTGAATAACCTAAGTTATCAACACAACTCTTTATAGGAATGGCATTAGAATCAACAATATGAGCAATACCATGAAATATATCAATTCCATTCTTATCACTTTGAATCATGTGTTTAAGGCCTTCAATTAATGGAAGAGCTTCACTATTAGGGTACTCTTGGGACATCCATTGTTGAAAGTTATCAAATTGATTGTCCAATTTTGAAAGTTGATCTATGGAAACTCTAGTCAAAGCTTCTTCGTGTTCATCATGGGATTCATCAATTGGATAGATATGGACATGAGTAGGATATGAAGAATTAGCATTATCCTCATTAAAGACATCACCCAAATTATGCTCCATCTCCTCAGGAATTAAACCTTGGGAAGCCTTAATTCTAATGCTTTGTCTAACGGTGATGGTGTAGGTAGGACTAATAGTGGTGAAACTCATGCGCTAGAGGGAAAATTAAATTTTTTAATTTTGAACAAAGCTTACAAAATTGAGTAATGCAAAATTTAAGAAAATAATGATTAAAAATTTGAACTTTGTTGGAGGAAGATAATGACATAATTCCCAAAAATGAGTGCGATGATGAAAGGAAATTGGAATTTTAAAATTAGGGCCAAGGGGATACCACTTAATTTTAAAATTGATAGAAAAACATAATTTTTAAAATTCAGGGCAGATTATAATTAACCTCTTAATTATAATTTTTTTTTTTTGAAATTTAAAATGTTGAATTTTGGAGGTATTTTCAATGTTAGAGGGATAAAAAATCAACAAAATTAGCCAATCTTCTGGATTTAGGTTATTAAATGCAATCATAACAATCTCCCAAAATTTTGGGAAAAAAGTCAAGGACCGTGGCGGGAATGCACATGGTCTGACCAACTTTTTTTGAAATTTGCAGAGATGAATATTACGATGATTTTAAACATAACCCCCCAAAATTGGCAAATTTTATGATTTTGAGATAGGCAAATTTAAGGTTCAAATGTGAGAATAGGACCCTCATTAGGGTTTTGAAGAAAAAGAGGAATTGGATTGAAATTTTGGAAAGGGTCACACTTAAAGGGGAGGGACACCTTGGAGAATATTTTAGAAATCTGAATTTGAATGAAATTGATTGAAGTTTGCACAAAATCCAATGAAATTTGAAAATTAGGATTTTATGGGCTAACCACTTAATTTTTGAAATTTTGAATTTTGAAAAAGGAGGGAAATTAAAAATTTAGATTTTAGGACAGAAGATAAGTCTGAAAACAGTCACAAATATGAAAATTAAATGGAAATTCAATTTTTGCACAATTTCAAGATAATTTTTAAAAATTAGGGTTTTAACAATTAACCTCTTACTTTTGTGAATTTGATTTGCAAATTGAACAAGGCAATGAAGAAATTCAATTTGACAAACAAAACAATTTTTAGATCTAAGACAATAACAAGCAATTTTTATAAAACACAAGTTCAATTCAATTTTAAAAACTAGGGTTTTGAATGAATTAACCACTAAGTTTGCATAAAAGTTAAACTTGCAAATGAAAAATATGCAATGATTTTCAGAATAAAGCATGTAAGATGTCAAATTCATCGAAATGTAATGTTGGAAAAAAGGTGAATGATGGAGATCTAGAGGAAAGATTTTCTTCCCTCCGAGGAGAGATGAATATTTCACTTCAGATTTCTCTTCAAACACTTTTCACGCATTACATTAGAAGAGGGGGGAAAATGCACTAGATTCAACCTGCAGAGAAAGAGATTGAATTCTGAGTGATGGTAAGTTAATCCCCTCTTCTGGAATGAGATTTGAACTGATTGAATTGTGTACTTGTGACCAAGTGAAAAAGTGAAAAAGATTTGACTATAACTTGAGATAGAAGCATAGGATGAAGTTGTGCACTTGGATCTAGCAATAATCTGTTGAGATGAAGGCACCATGCAAATTTGAGAAAAAATTGACTGGACCATGGCGGGAGTGTACAAGGTCCTCCTAAAATTTCGTGAAATGAAAAGAGTTTTTCTGCCTCTGCAAATGGATTCCAAATCCAAAAGTATAGCTACGCACCTGCAACCTACACACAGAAAAGAGAGGAAAAGGGATTAAGATTGGGGGCTTGCCTTCAGGTCAAACCCTAGTTTTGGAATTAACCAAATGATGAAAGAAAGTACTTGCAAGTAAATGTAAATGAAAGACTAAACTATAAATCACCTCAAGGTAGGTTGTGATAGAAATGTTAATATAATTGCTTGTATGAAGTTGAATATTGGAATGAATCTCCTCTTCAATGGTTGAATCCTTGACTTGAATGCAACACCTAGCCTTCAAAGGAGACTTGAGAATGCTCAATGGTGGAAAAGAATTCTTGAATGCTCTTGAATGCTTGAATGTGTGATCTCATGTATCTGTGTTATGCCAAAATGGAAGGGGAAGTGCGACTTATATACTTGTCAATTAGGGCTAATTGACCGATTTCCCATTGCAAGATGACACTGGAGGAGTTTTCCCGCTCAATGCACAACTAGTAAAGCATAATTTGAATGGTCCTACCCCAAAATGGGTTAGGGGATAGGGGCGTCACACCCCTGTCTTTCCCTTTTTTCTAGGACAGGATGCAGTTCGAGCAATGTGGAGGGCAAGCAAGATACAGTTTCAAGTTTCGAGCAAGTCTGTAGTCTCCGATTAGGCCTAAGGATTCGAATCATGTGCGTGAGGACCCTAATATGGTCGACAATTGCAAGGGTCGCAATTTCGTGATACTACAAAATGATAAATGATTTCTAGGTTATATGATAGCTAATTTTGATATTTTCTTTCTTGTAGAAAGTAAGAATTTGTGTTTCGTTTAGGAAATTCTTAATTTTTTCCTCTTGATTTAATATCATCTAATAGTGTATTTGTTTGCATCTTAAACAAGAAAAATAGTTACATTAAACTTGAGAGTATTGAATTTCAGTTTTGTTTATGAATAACGGAAGTAACCTCTCTATGAATTATTGCCAAAAGAAAAGTCTTTCTTGATCACTTGATTTTACGTGTTTTATTATTCATTACTCAACAACCTTATTTTTTATTATCATTAAGTTAAAATATTATTTTAGTGTAAATTACGTAGAATATCATTGATATCCCACAAATAAGGATACTTGATCTTTTATCACTGAGTGGTGAATCTGTACGATGTCAACTGTCCTCTGGCCATTCTCGACGGCTTATTTTTGTGGCTGTTAATTATTATAATTTTCACTATAATAAACCCTTAAAGTTCCGTCCTGAAGTTGATTATGTCCAAAATAAGAAGAAGATTTAGGTTATTCTTAATCCGAGATCCTCAAATTTGAAAATCTCCAAAACATTTGAACATCATCAACGTCATTGAGGCAGGGTTCCATGTTTTTCTTGTCTAAATCTGTAAGATGGGAACTTTCATTGGGTTTTCATATTTTCAGTTTTTTTTTTTGCGTAGGTTAAAGAAAAATAGTAATCATAGATATAGAGGGCTCCTCTGTCTCGATGATTCCATTTTTTTCTTTTGTGGTTAGTTAGAATTGCATGCCTTATGAATGAAATAATAGGGGCTAATTTTTCTGAGAAATTAACAATTGGGAATTTTATGTTGATCTTTTGCTTTGGAAAACCTCCTCTTTTAAGTTGCTAATATTCACCAATCAGCTATTTTTTAAAATTTGGGAATCAAAATTTGACTAATAAATTCAGCTTCTAAGATCACCTGAATCACAACATTTTTACAAATTTTTATTTTGGTGTCATTCAAATCGCTAGAGAATTTATTTTATTAATTTTTTTAATTAAAATATTCACCACATTATTCAATACATGATTGGTTCAAATTTGCCAACTTTTAGTAATTTTTAATGTAAAAATCTAAATTAATTCACTAGTAATATATCATAATTATTAGTTACTTTAGGGTTATATCAACAATATTTATTTGCCACCATTGATTTAAAATATAATCTAATGACCTTCATTGTATTCCATGAGGTAAATTTTATCTACAAGATGTAATGCTTGTGGTGATTGAAATTGTTTTTGAATTGTTGACCTCAATGAAAATCAATCGTCCAAAATCATTTTTTGGTGCCATTAGCATTACAAATTGTTGGTACATTTTATCTCACAAAATACAAAGAGGGCTATGAGATTATTTTAAATTAATGGTAGAAACAAAATAAAGCAGAACCTATTATTGTTTAAACTCATTAATGATTTCCACCTTCAAGCCTCGACTTTTCTATTAAAAACTATTTTTAAATGAAAGTATTTCCAATAGTAATTAATTCATACTCTTATTATTTCCAATATTCATTAATATTTTCTACCCAAAAAAATGATATAAAAAAATTCGCCAATAAAATTAATATTTTTCATTAAAAAAAGGAAAGATGTGCCGATAAAAATTATTTTCTTTTTAAAAAATTAAATATTCTCCAAGTTTTTATATAATTTTTTGAGAGGGGTTTTCTTAAATTTTTCACTGATAATAAGTTTATAATACTTTAATTTTCTGTCTGAATTCTATAATGAACTTTGGGATAATGGCAGAGAGGATTTTCATATAGTCTATCTTGCAGAATTTCATTCCAAATTCTTTAAAAAATCAATAAAAAAATATCATATTCTTACTTAAGTCTAGCGATTTGTAGGTTATATGTGGCTAGAGATTAATCATTTTTCTCAATGTTTTCTACAAAATCTTTTCCAAAGCCATTGTATTTAAGCAATACAAATTTATTCCTCAAGTTTGACAACCTGATAAAACTAGTTTTATTAAATATATAATTTATTATAAATAATATCTTTGCAATTGGAGATAAATGGAATGAGCTTGTTGATCCCATCAATAAGTTGGTTTCATTATTTTATCTTGCAAAGATTATGACTACTTTTTCTATCTTTTATCTTGGAAATATTCCAGTTCTTCAAATTTGGTCCTTGAACTTATTCAATTGATTGTTATACATTTTTCTAAATGGTTCAAGTTGTCTCACTATTAATAGCCAAGAATATAGTATTTTGGTCCTTTTTAGATCTACTCACAAGGGCTACCTTTTGTTAGAGGAATGTTATTGTTTAATTTTATTTTTTTCTTCTACTTTATTTATTAAGCCACCTCTTATTGTGATGTGTCGCTTGAAGAGTTAGTTGAAATATTCAAAGATATGTAGTACTTATCATTTGCCACTCGGTCACTTGGTAGAGTATTCTTACTACCTTGAGTTGAGCTCTCCTATGGAAAACCAAACTCATGATTCTATATGTACAATCTTTCTTATCATAAATTTTATTCATTCTCTCTTTATTAATTAGTCTACTTATAAATTTCTTATATCATCATTTGTTTTCTTTATGTTTAACACTCACAAGGTCAATTCTTGCTTTTGTCTAGATCAATCCTCTCACACTAATACCCTAAGTCCTAGCTTTGTGTGTGATTTTAACTAAAGGTTTGTGATACCTCCTAGCTCATTAAATTTCCTAGAGGACAATTTACCTCATTTTTTAATGCAACTTGGTGATGAAATTTCTATTGATGAATATTTTCTCGCTCTTCTTTAAGAGGAAAATGATCTTAATTAGAGTATCTATTGCTTTGATGTATTTTGTAAAGCACTAAGCTTAGATATTCATTAGAAAACATCAATACTATAGATAGTTCTCTTACGCATACCTCCCTAGTTCAACAAGCTCTATTTGATAATGGATTTGACAATGACAAAAAAGTTCAATTGTTTCCATCTTTTTTCTTTTCAATATTCTTTAATCTCTATGAAATGAATTGTTCTTGTTAGAATTGAAAAGAAATTTTCTTCCTAGAATTGAGAAGAATTTGACTTATTAGATTACTAAACAATTACATTTGGTAGGAAAGTTTCAAATTTGAGTTACAACTCTTCTAACCACTCAACAATATTCTTTTATATGGACCTCCATAGAGAATCAGCAGGTTTTCATCAAGTTCCTTAGGAGTATTGTTGTTTATTTAATCACTCGACTAGTTTAGGTTTAATTTCCACCTAGTCCCAATGTCTATTTGTATGTGCCAAATGAATAATTGATGCATTCGACAATGTAGATGAAGGAAAAGCACTTCTTGCAAACCGTTTGACCTCACTTTGGGTGCTCATCATTTTGGATGACGTGGATCACATCGACCACCTGAATGCTCTATTGCCGAAAAAATGAATAAATGATGCATTCGACAATGTAGATGAAGGCAAAGCATTTCTTGCAAACCGTTTGACCTCACTTTGGGTACTCCTCATTTTGAATGACGTGGATCACATCGACCACCTGAATGCTCTATTGCCGAAAGAAAGAAAGACAATCTTGGATCCCAAAGTATCATTATTGTAACGACCCGAGAATTTTGTCTCCTTAAATCATGGGGCCTCTCCTGCATCTATAAAATGCCAGAACTTAACAGGTGACATGCGGAGCAGCTATTCTGCTGGCATGTTTTCTTGCAACCCACTCCACCCGCTGAATTTGAAATTCTTGGTTGAAAAGTTCAAACAAAGATTATTGACTAGCGACATCAAACAAAAGCTACATGTTAGCTACGATGCAATGACGAAGAAAAAAGAGGTGTTCTTGGATGTAGCTTGAGAGACAAACAAAAGCTAAAGTTAGCTAGGATGCACTGGATGACGAAGAAAAAAGAGATGTTCTTGGATGTAGCTTGCTTTCTCATTGGAGAAGACAAAAGAACGACTATAGCGGTGTAGGATGGGATGCATTGGAGTGGTCTGGATGGTTTAGAAACACTCTTGAAAAAGTTTCTTGTGGAGCTGGCTTGCGAGTCAGATTATAGGTACTGTAGGCATTAACATAGTCGCATGATAATGCAAATCTACGTATGATATTGAGCAAACTTATAAATCATTGATAAGTGAAAGTGTTAAAACAAAGGAATCTCTTTTTGTCTTCCTCTGCTTTCAGTGAGTTGATTAGAACACTTAGTATTTCTGGTTTCTTTCATTTAGAAAACAATGCTGATTCAAGGAATATGACCAGTGGATGCTTTTGTGGCATTCAAAGAATACATGTATCCGTTAGTGAGAACATCCGACGTCAACCAGAACATCCAAACGCCTTGGATTCTCAAATAGATTACAAATTCTTTCTGTGAAAGAGAAATGAGTTTACAGAAGAATTTGTATCATTATCAAAAGACCTAGTGTGGCTTCAGTGGGAAGGTTTTCCCCTAGGAAATCTTCCGACATGGCTGACTCTAAGACGTTTAAGTGTTTTAGAGCTTCATGGTGGTAATGAGCTGGAAGAATTGTGGAAGAAGAGTGCAGACTTCAAGTATTGAGTCTTTCCGCTCGAATTTGTAAACTTGTTGGGTTTCTCACCTTGAAAATTGTATTATTAATTTTAAATGTTGAAAATTGTATATTTAAAAAGTAGTTGTTGATAAAATAAAATTTAAAATTAACGACTATTTTTTGATAATATTTAATTATTTTTTTAATTATTAGAAATAAATTAAAAGAACTTAAATATTATTTTTATTTTTTTATTTTTTAATGTTTATGTTTGTGAATGTTATTTCTTATTTTTTTCCTTCATCATTAATTTGGTTAACAAAGGCTTTTAACCTAGGAAAAGTTGAGATGTTTTAAGTGTATTAAGTTAGCAAGTGTATAAATAGATTTAGATTTAGAAACAATTGAGATGAAGACAAAGATATTTTATGCACACATTCTATCAAAGTAGTTCAGGACAATTGAGATCAAACAGTAAGAGATAAACATACTTCAATTTCTAAGAAAGTAAAAAACTATAAGAAACAATTTAAACAAATACTTTTTATTGTAATAAATCATTTCAAAACATTGACTGCAATAGTTGCAGATTATGTGTAGAAACCCCAAAAACCCCAAAAATTGTGAAGCTAACGAATCTCCCCGAAAGCACATGAATACCTCAAATGGTTAGTTTCTTCCATAGCAACATGGAAAACAATAATCTTATCTTTGCTGGGTCAAAGAAATGAAAATGTTCTTGAGGTGGCATATAAATATCTAATAAATTAGACATTCAATACATTGTTTTCAAATTAATTTTATTATTTCTCATTTAACGTATGGAAATCTAAAACATGTGTACAATTGTGATATGATACATTTTAGAATGAATGATTAATTTTTTTTGGTTTTCATGGTATATAATTTTATGTCTATACAATTATACTTGCATTCACTTATGAGTTTACATGCTTTATATTTTGTTTATTATTTTTTATTAAAGATAATTTTCTAGACAATTGAAAAATTAATTTTAAATATATAATTCTTATTTATATTTTTTTTCATTATTTTATATTATTTTTTTTATAAATTAAAAGTTTTATACATTAATATATTAAAATCAAATTTAAATCAAATTTAAAGATAAGTTTTTATTTACATGTAGATACTTGAAACTATAATTTATATACTAAAAAAAGTATAAACTATTTTTTTTTACTTAATTTCAACAAATGATTAATTTTTGCATAGTTTTTTTGAATTGTAATAGTTGTATAGAAGATAAAAAAACAACAAGTGTACTCAACTCAAACTATCTTATAAGTTAATTGTCTTCAATTAAGTTGAATCTATTCATATTAGAATCTTTATGCATTTCATGATCAATTGAATTTTACTGTATATAATTATTCCTAAAAAAATAAAAAAATATTTTTTACAATTTTAGAAATTTTTATTTGTTACGATTTTTACTTTCCCTCTCATTAATTACTCATTAATTACCCAAGGTATATCTTAATATCAATATAACATTTGCACCTCCTTTTGATGCAAGTGCTAGTAGATAAAATAGAAAAGTTAATCTCCACGTTGTTTTTTGAATATGCTAACCAGGTAACAACTACGTGCCTTTGTATCAAGTCAGTAACAAAGGTTTTATTTATAGAACCAACACCCAAAAGAAATGAATCAGTCATTCCGGATGTATGTGACTCTGTAATTGTAGTGTACCGCATATATAATTTTCATACTATTTTTTCCTTGTGGCTTCTCTCAACTTTAATGTTGTTTTTTACTGTTGAAACCATATAATGTTGAGACAATTTTGAAAATAACATTAAAGTTGAGACAATTTTGAAACACAACATTTACTGTTGAAACCATGGGCAACATTTCATGTGACTAAAACCTTGAATAGATGGATCAAGATTACCATACTCTTCCCACTTTCCCTGTAAACCCATCTGAAACCCCACTAGACCATACTCTGAACTACAAAGCAAGAAATACATTAAAGTCTGAATGGTACTATCTTTAGCTGAAGTCAGATATGGCAAAATGGCTTCATTTACTTGATCATAATGTCCACTCATTAGAGGATAGGTATTTTTCTTTGTGAATTTTTTGAAGAATTTATAATATATATAATAATTGTTTATATAAATACTATTTCACAGATGTTGGCAACATCGGAATCTTCTTATTGTAATATTGTTTCAACATTTATTGTTAGCTTATGTATTTTGGATTGTTGTGTTTTTGTAAGTTCTAGGGATGTGGCAATAAAAGGCAACAAATTATTTGTCTTAAAAATAGAAACTATACAAGATAATTTATATGTCACATATTATGTTTTTAAAATTTAATTTTAAATTTCAGATTTTAGTTTTAGTAATGAATTGTACTATATAATTATTTTTTATCTAACACATATTTTAGTTTAAGTTTCACTTGTGTAGATAAATTTTAGTAATGCAAAAAATGTGTTTAGAAACAAAAGTTAAAGGAGTTTAATTTTTTATATCTTTTGTGTAATTTCCACATCTTAGTATGCCTTAATTTATTTGTTTTCAACATTTTATTTTTTACTATGTATCATGAGATGCATAGGTCATGCTTGTGTATATTGCATTAACAAGATCCTTGTGTGACCTTCAACTATCTTATTGTATTTTGTTTATATGCATTAAAATGTGAAAGTCCTTATGCACAAGTGTCATGAATGGCCTCTCGATTATGTTAATTATTTTGAGATGTATATTTATGCTTATCATAGTGGTTTATTCCATTTTTATCCTTATAAATATTTGGGTTATACATAGTTGTGATTATTAATGTTTGACATTTCAGTTGATTGTCAATTATTGAATCTCCATGTTTGTATGTGTATTAATATTGAGTGATTCTCCATGTGATAGTAATTTATACTTTGTGAAATATCTAATAATAATGATAATGAAGGACACCCATTCATATATTAAAACAAAGGAGTTCATTATTTTTTCCCTCCACATAGTTTCAAGTGCCCTAGTAGACTACTTATTGTTTGACTTACTATTCCTCTTTATAGTTTGATATCAATTGTGCAACTATGTATCCTTGTACAAGGATTGAAATACAATTGGAGCAAAACCTATCAATGAGGAAGATATGCAAATATTTAGAGGCCATCCTCTTTGAATGTTTAAATTGCATTTTTTTTGACATGTTTCAACAAAATTTCAAATGTAAACCATATGTTGAATTCCATAATGTTTAAAATTAAATTGTACATTTTGTACACATTTTTTTAAAATGCTATTAGTCATTAATAAGATTTACTAGTTTACATATACTGAAAATTCTAACATTTCAGTATTCCATTCCTTCACTCCAATGACCTAATTTTGCTAGTATATGAATGATCTCTATATTATAAATTCTTCAACTTGTTTAACTTATTAAAAACACAAGAATTATAATATTCCAATTTAACTTTTTTAGAAAGCAGTTATTCTCCTATTTCCCCTCTTTATTGTTTTTCCCAATGCTTCGTATCGGGCGTACCCATTGCACACCAAGATGCAATTGCTTGTAAATGACATATACCAATAGCCACTCATTTTATAGTATTTCTGAATCAATATTGGCCCATTTATGCACCTTTATTCTTACCCATAGCATGGGACTGCTCATGCATTTGTGCATAAATACACTTTGAAATGTATACTTTTATACTCTTACACATAACAGATACTTATGAAGAAGGTATCAATGTCCATGTGTTACTCATTACGTGTCGTGCTAGTTAGTGAAGTCTTATCACTCTACCACTTTACACGTATTAAGATTGATCTTCCACTTTTTCATGGTAGACCTATCGACGTCTCTCCTATGTTAAGCTAATGGTCATGTAGTGACCTGCAGCTTTTTTCGCTAAGAGGGGCCCACCTTTGTCATTACTCCTTCAAGTAGTGTCACTTTATGTCCTTTTGTTTACCATCGAAACAAGGTAACATCTATCTAGCACCCAAAATTTACTATTGACTGTATTTAATAATTAGTTGGAAAAAAAAATCCTTGTATTTTAATTTAAAAAACAGGATCAAATGGTAAATCTGGGTGCTAGATAGACAATGGCTCGAAACAATGGGCCAATAAGAGAGAATAGTTCACTTCTCTATGACCATCTAGCACCCTAAACCACTTGCCCGATGCATCACCATCAATAACGAGGGAATCCGATTATATGCAGTAATAAATACACGACATCGCTTTAACAAAGGTGATGAAAATGTCTAGATATTTACTAGGGGAAGAGCACCAATAGATAACATAGTTCCACTAATTGTCACCTTAGTGTCATGTTGACCCCCCAATTGCCATCATAGTGAAAACACCATTAATAAATTTATTTTGTACCAATAGCTGATCATTTTTTTAATTAATTGGCCCATTTGTGCACAACTATTGGAACATTTGTCCCATTTGTGTACCACTATTGGAACATTTGGGCACCACTATTGGGACTTTTGTCAACAAGTACTAGCAATTTTCATTTTAAATGTTGAAAATTGTATATTTAAAATGTAGTTATTCATAAAATAAATTTTAAAATTAACGACTACTTTTTGATAATGTTTAATGATTTTTTTATATATTAAAAATAAATTAAAAGAACTTAAATATTTTTTTTTAATTAATTTTCTTTTTAAATGTTAATGTTTGTGAATGTTATTTCTTAGTTTTTCTGATCATCATTAATTTCATTAAGAAAGGCTTTTAACCTAGGAAAAGTTGAGATGTTTTAAGTGTATTAAGTTAGCAAGTGTATAAATAAATTTAGATTTAGAAACAATTGAGGTGAAGACAAAGATATTTTATGCACATGAAGAGATAAATGTACTTCAATTTCTAAGAAAGTAAAAAACTATAAGAAACAATTTAAACAAATACTTTTTATTGTAATAAATCATTTCAAAACACTGACTGCAATGGTTGCAAAATATGTGCAGAATCACCAAAAATTGTGAAGCTAACGAATCTCCCCGAAAGCACATGAATACCTCCACTATCACTGGAACGTCAAATGGTTAGTTTCTTCCATAGCAACATGGAAAACAATAATCTTATCTTTGTTGGGTCAAGGAAATGAAAATGTTCCTGAGGTGGCATATAAACATCTAATAAATGACAATGAGGTGGGTACAGGGATTGAAATACAATTGGAGCAAAACCTATCAATGAGGAATATATGCAAATATTTAGAGGGCGTCCTCTTTGAATGTTTAAATTGCATTTTTTTTGACATGTTTCAACAAAATTTT
Organism: Cryptomeria japonica; assembly: GCF_030272615.1. Classification (NCBI taxonomy): domain Eukaryota; kingdom Viridiplantae; phylum Streptophyta; class Pinopsida; order Cupressales; family Cupressaceae; genus Cryptomeria; species Cryptomeria japonica. The sequence goes on from NC_081411.1 coordinate 101,746,945, forward strand.
AAATGTAAACCATATGTTGAATTCTATAATGTTTAAAATTAAATTGTACATTTTGTACACTTTTTTTTAAAACACTATTAGTTTTTAATAAGATTTACCAATTTACATATACTAAAAATTCTAACATTTCAGTATTCCATTCCTTCACTCCAATGACCTGAGGTGGCATATAAATATCTAATAAATGACAATGAGGTGGGTAAAGGGATTGTAATACAATTGGAGCAAAACCTATCAATGAGGAAGATATGCAAATATTTAGAGGGCATCCTCTTTGAATGTTTAAACTACATTTTTTTTACATGTTTCAAAAAAATTTCAAATGTAAACCATATGTTGAATTCTATAATGTTTAAAATTAAATTGTACATTTTGTACACATTTTTTTAAAAACACTATTAGTCTTTAATAAGATTTACCAATTTAAATATACTAAAAATTCTAACATTTTAGTATTCCATTCCTTCACTACAATGACCTGAGGTGGCATATAAATATCTAATAAATGACAATGAGGTGGGCACAGGGATTGAAATACAATTGGAGCAAAACCTATCAATGAGGAAGATATGAAAATATTTAGAGGTCGTCCTCTTTGAATGTTTAAATTGCATTTTTTTGACATGTTTCAACAAAATTTCAAATGTAAACCATATGTTGAATTCTATAATTTTTAAAATTAAATTGTACATTTTGTACTATCATTTTTTTAAAACACTATTAGTCTTTAATAAGATTTACCAATTTACATATACTAAAAATTCTAACATTTCAGTATTCCATTCATTCACTCCAATGACCTAATTTTGCTACTATATGAATGGTCTCTATATTATAAATTCTTCAACTTGTTTAACTTATTAAAAACACAAAAACTATAATATTCCAATTTATCTTTTTTAGAAAGCAGTTATTCTCCTATTTCCCCTATTTATTGTTTTTCCAATGCTTTGTATCTGGTGTACCCATTGCACACCTTGGTGCAATTGCTTGTAAATGACATATACCAATAGCGACTCATTTTATAGCATTTTTGAATCATTATTGAGCCATTTATGCACCTTTATTCTTACCCATAGCATGGGACTGCTCATGCAATTGTGCATAAATACACTTTGAAATGTTTACTCTTACACATAATAGATACTTATGAAAAAGGCATCGTCATCCATGTGTTACTCATTATGTGCCGTGCTAGTTAGTGAAGTCCTATCACTCTCCCAAAGTGGAAGGCCTGTCGACGTCTCTCCTATGTTAAGCCAATGGTCATATAGTGATCTGCAGCTTTTATCGCTAAGCAGGACCCACCTTTGTCATTACACCTTCAAGCAGTGTCGCTTAAATATTTCTATGTTAGTCAAAAAACCTAAAGAATTTTAAGAGGGGTGAAGTCTTATAAGGAGGGTTTCGTCATCCAAGTGTTACTCATTAGGTACCGTGCTAGTTGGTCAAGTCTTATCACTCTCCCACTTTACAAGTTTTCAAAATTTCAAACACGGATCTCCTGCTTTTTCACTGTAGGCCTGTCGACGTCTCTCCTACTTTAAGCCGAGGACGTACGTAGTAGCCTGCAACTTTTATCGCTGAGTGGGGTCCACCCTTGTTGTTTAGCCGTTAGTCACATCTCTTTTCCATCCTTTTGTTCACTATTGAAACCATGGGCCATCTGCCACAAGAGTGAAGTTCATTGCTTTATGACCATTTGCATGATGTGTCATTGTCCACATTTTTTGTAATGCGAATTCTTGGTAAGATTTCCAATTTTATGCAGCTTTTTTGTAAGGAAGTGTCTCTGTCCACATTTTTTGTGATGCGAGACACTTGATTAGACTTCTCCTTTCTATCACTTGCAGCTTTCCCCAAACTTTTTGACTCAGATATTGAATCTTCCCTCTAAGATTTCTTCTCCATGGTTCAACAATAGGGGACTAGTACTAGGAGAAGAGCACCAGTAGTTGTCATAGCTAATTTTGCGCACCTACAGATCCTAAACGGTACATCGGATTTTGATTTTTTTTTTTAATTATCTTCTTGTGCGACTTAACTGCTTATAGCTATTGATCTGGCTTCTGGGTAGTGTTGTCCTCGATTTCAACATGGCCAAAATCGTGAGGCAACCCTATGAAACTGGTCTATTTCATACCTTATGGTCTATGGGAGAGCTTAATCGACTTGGTCGGTTAGTTCATTTAGTTCTTTGCTTTTCATTTTTATTGTTTTCCTTATTTCTTAGGTTTGCAGTTTTACTTGCAGTTCGGACTTTAAAGTCTGAACTGCAGGGTTCCTTGTTACAAATACACTTTGGACTTTAAAGTCTGGTATGTATTTGTAGTTTGTTTAGTTTGCAGTTCAGATTTTAAAGTCCAAACTGCAGTTCGGACTTTAAAGTCCAAACTACAGGGGGTTTGTCCTGGCTTCCTGGCTTGCCGACATGCAACTTCGTGTTGTATTAATGCCGCATTAATTGCTATTAGGGTTTGTGAAAAAAGCTTTTTAAAAGTTAATTTTTGCGTTTTGGGTTTTCATTGTGGTTTGTCTTCTTCTCCGCGCGCCCTCCTCTACTTCTACTCATTGTGATTCGGATTTTCCTTGCTCCATTGTCAGATCTTTTTCCATCATCAGCGAAGCGAAAGAGGTAGGGTTTGTTTTTCTTTTTGTTTTTCTGGGTTTTTTCTTTGGGTTTGCATCTTGCTTGTTTTCATTTTTTCTTTTTTTTTTGTTTGTCTTTTTCGGATTTCTCTCCAAAGGGCAATCAAATTTTGAATTCCGATTGGCTCCTTTGTTCTAGAGGACAATCGAACTTCAAAACCCAATTGCCCTCTGGATCTCCCTTTCTAAAGCTCCATACCAAACATTAAAGTCTAGTGTGCAGCTAAAGATTAGTCCCCTCCGCATATCGGATTTTAAAGTCCGATATGCAGGATCTTAACCTCTGCATATTGAACTTTAAAATCTGATATGCGGAGGGGATTTGGTCGGCATATCGGGTTTTAAAACCCGACATGCCGACCAGTTGTCCTTCCCATTGTAAGCACATTGGACTTTAAAGTCTAATGTGCCTTTAATCATTAATAGATTAACACATCGGACTTTAAAGTTCGATGTGCTTGTCAATGTTTTCCCCAACACATCAGACTTTAAAGTCCAATGTGTTAATGTTTTTCCTTGGATTAACATATTGGACTTTAAAGTCTGATGTTTTAATAACTCATCCCAAATTGCACATTGGACTTTGCTAAGAAAGTTTTTTATAATTGCACTTCGGACTTTAAAGTCCAATGTGCAAATTTTGTCCTCAAAAGAGCAAGTCGGACTTTTTTCCTCGACTTGCTGTTTTTGGCAATTTTAATCCTAAGCCTATTTTGAGTCTTGTTTTCTGATCCATTTGAGAAAATTTGATTTTGATTATGATGAATAGCTAATCATCAGTGTTGAATGAAGTCATTGTGTACGAATGTCAAAGCTCTCTCACAACAAGCCCGAGCCTTCCTCAGGACAACCTTCTCCAAGTAAAGCATCATCAAAAAAGATGAAATACTAGTACGACAGGTACTTGAATATGTACCTAGAGAGTTTAGTAGACTCAAATATTAAGGAGATCAGGGACACCGAAATTAGGCATGTTTACATGCAAGAATTTGTTGACCGGTTTCAAAAGGCTCTTGCACGTCTAACCAATTTAATCAAATTTGAGCTGCATAAGTATGCATCTTTCCCAGTTGCGGCTCATGATCCTGAATTTGTATTGGCAATGGCTGATCACTTTAATCCAAGCACAAGGCAAGTAAAAGATGATGATCAGAATGTCATCATGACCCTAAATAGTGTATTCTTCAATAGTGTCTTCAAAGGCTCATCAGTTGAAGAAGTAGCTCATATTTCTCAAGAGAGTGCTCAAGAGTACTACGAGAAACATGAGGATAAATGCAAAATGGTGATCAATACTATTTATCTCTCTGCTGCAAGAAATTCCCTCACCTCACAATGGCCTAAATCCTTCCACAGGAGTGATTTTAACGAGAAATATAATGACATGGTTACCATGTTATCCAGAGTGAGAGGATTAAAAGGCTCTCATTATTTCTAAAGCTAGATAACTTACTATGTAAATATAATCAGAAAGGGAGCCGCAAGAATTGATTGGGGAGAATAGACCAGTGATGCACTTTGCGCTCAATTGAAGGAGGTCAAGGTGACGTTAAAGTTTTATATGACCTCGTACCTGGTTTACGCAATTACTTCAATGAGGCAATATCCAGGCTTGTCTACCAAGGGTGACAGAAGAGTGGTGCCCATTTGGGAGTACTATGACCAGTTGACAATCAAGAATCAAGGTATTCATTATAGAAGGGTTAATGATGCCTTCTTTGCTATATGGAAGTGCATTTTTGATAAAGGCCTATAGAAGAGAAGAATATTAGAGGCGACTTACAACAGGGTGTCTCATTTTGGGTGTGTATTTCTACAGTTTCCCACATTCACCTATATCCGAATTGGATGTTTCTCAGGTGAGCCCTTCATCCTTCCAAGGTTTCCTTCAGATAAAATCATCCTTATGGAGTTGTGCAGACAACTGATTAGTGTACATGAGAAACAATCACAAGCACATTTAAGACTGGGCTGAAATTCCCAGAGTCCATTGACAGGTATTCCATGCTAACCAATCCCAAAGCCAAAAATATGGAGGAGGAAATGCAGTGGAATACCATGAGAAGATTCAAGGCCTGAACTGATTTTGATTTTCAAGGTATAAAGAGAAAACTCAAAAGGACTTATACTCATGTTTATAGGTTTGAGGATGTTTGGGTGGATTGTTAGAATGAGGAGGATATAAGAAGGATGGATTTCAGCTGCCTTACTCTAGAACAATTTAAAATCTAGATTTAGCTAATGTAGACATATAAAAATGACCATATTCCTAAATGAATATTTTTATGTTCATTTCTCTGTTTAATAAAATCTAATTTAATTAAATTACCAGCATTCCTCTATTTAATTAAGTAAATTACTCAATTAAATTCACTATACCATTTAATAGGATAAATTCATTTTATTCAATTAAAGCCCCTGTCCACTTTTTAATTAAATTCAAATTTAATTAAAATAGTTATCCTAAATTAAATAAATCTAATTTATTTAATTGCAACCAAATTGAATTAAATTCAATTAAAACCTATTTTCCCTCACCCACTTGCAAAATCCTACACCTCCCACTTGCATCCTAACCCTCTTTCTAACCTCTTCTAGATTCTTCTAAATCTGATTAATTAACCCAAACCCATCCATTATCCCTTTTCCCTAAATTTGAGGAGGTCACTTCTCAAATTTGGAGTAAAGTCTTCAAAATGCATTAAAGCCTTTATCCATTCAACAAGCTAACTTGTTGAATACCCCCAAATTTGGAAGGACTCTTACAAATTTGTCCCCAAAGTCTTCATAACCATTAATGGTTAACTCAACCCTCTTACATGGTTAAAGAATTTCCATAAAATCAACCTCCATCTAACCCAAGGTCTCATCAAGCATTTATTGCTTTAACCATGGTTATCCTTAAACCTTTGCACAAGAGTTTATCCTTTGGGTAAAAGCTTTATCCAATGGATAACCCTAGCTTAACCTTAACCCTTAACCCCTAGGGTAACCATGAGGTCTTCTCAAGCATTTAATGCTTCTTACATTTCCTCTCAACCAACCTTATGTTGACAATTGTCACCATTTCATTAGTGCCAATTGTAAACATGGATTGATAATTTTCAAATTCAACCCTTGATTGCCTCTTTCAATCTTGGCCATCCATTGCCCTGTTTTTGCTATAAATAGAGCTTTCATTCTTCCATTTTTCAGATCATCCAAGTCTTTAGTATCACACTTATACTCAAATCCATTCAAGCTTTCATATTTCATATATGCTCATCATTTAGCCTCTCTTTAAAATAGGAATTAATCTAAATATGCAAATTTAGAGTAAGTTCTTATCATTTAGCTTAAATCATAAACTAATATAGTATGCTAGGATAGTCTTGTTTACTAACCTTGTCATCTTATAGCTAGTTTATTGCATTTGTAGCATCATGTATAGCTTAGGATGCATCTCATCTTAAAATCAATAAAAACATCCCTCGTTCTTGCATTTGTCATCACTAAACCATTTTGCTTAGTGATCTAGAGAGCAAAAACATTGGTTTGAGGGACCATGCAAGATAGAGAACCATGGAACCAACCTTGGGAAGCTGAGCCATACTTCATGACTCCATAGCTTGCACCAAGAAGTCTTGTGGGTGTGTGAGCAAGGCTCCCTAGAGCTCTGTTTTTCACATTTTGAGTTCTATTGACCCGCTTTTCCCGCATACATTTCTGGCACCCACCATGGGGCATTACCCCATATATCAAATTAGTTTTTAAATTTAACCACTTTTGCAGGTCCGCGGGAAACAGGAATCAGTGCATGGGAAACATTCCCCAACGCATTTGGTTAACAGCCTAGTGCATCTAGTTTACTGTTCAGCACGTTGGGTCCATCATCTAGCACGTGAAGTCTATTTATTAGCGCATCATAATACTAACCTTTTCCTATAGGTCTCGGCACAGGAGAAAAATAGAGCAGCGCTTCCAGAACACAGATTAGTGCATCCCAAAAATAGCATAGCGCATCACTAATTTCTTTTAGCGCATCACTGCTATTTTGTAATGCGTATAGTTTGTTCTATAGTGCATCATAGACAGACAGAAATCAGAAAATTAAAATCTGTAACTGAGGGTAAAAATTAGACTTCTTGAAGTCCACTAGTCATCTAACATTTTTTGCTTGTTCTTTTGCAGGATTCTAACAATTTTGTTGCAGATAGGAGCTTAGTCTTAAGATTAATGAGATAGTTATAATTTTCACTAACTTAGTTAAGTTAGTTTAAAAATCTGAACTTCTTTTATTCTTAAAATTGAACTCACTTATTTTGGGCTATAAAAAGAACCACAAATCAGAAAATTTCTTGCTTTCATAGGAGAAATTTTTTATTTTGGGCTTTAAAAGGAACAATACAAACCTTCCTTCTTTCAAAAGTAGCTTTAAAAAGAAACTCACCAACCTTTGGTGTATAAAAGGATTCATTTCAAATTTTTGCAAAGGAAAGAGCCACACTTAAGAAGTTTTTGTTACAATCAAAAGAGGGAAGTTATTCCCTTTTTGCCGGTTTCCCTTTATTATCCAAAAATCAAAGTTTTTCTTTGCTGACTCGATTCTTTTCCTAGATTAAATAATCACTGATTTGGGAAATAAAATAAACACCATGCTTTTTTGGAGCAACATCTCCAAATAGAAGTTAGCGAATCATTTGTCTTAAAGGCTAAAAAGAAAAATTATTTGCCTTGTCTCGAAAGTGGAAGGTATATGCTCTCCCCTTAACTGGGTGATCAAAAAGCCAAACCACTCTTAAGCTCTCTATACTTCCAAGCATTATACAACCTTTGGCAGGCCTGCCTTCCCAAGGAGTTGGAATCAACTCTTAAAGCTATTTATGGCCGGTGTGAAGGGAACGACCTAAGTGGGGAACGACTTTGACGCCAAGTATTCCAACCCACTCTAATCAAAAGTGGAAAGTGACGAAAGTCCTTTTCAATGGTTGCACGCAGTGATTATCCTTCCCCCAGTATCCTTTAGATACGTAAAGCCTTTGTTCTAAAGGTTGGGAAGCCTCCTGAGGGAGTTTATCACTGACGGTCGAATAGGAAGCCTGATTACGAACCATAGAAATAGAAGCCTTGAGCCAAGTCAGTAACCAGACATTTATAACATCATAGTGCAAGGGTGGGGAAGAATCCGCCCCCAAGATCACTCACCATATATCTCCCAAGATAACTACTCAATTGTGAAGCGATTCACTTTGAGTTAATTTCTGGCAAAAGGCAAAAAAATGGGCACCCTCTAGGGGGTGACACGGCTATTTGAGCTGACAGAGTATTGAGACTAGTGGGCTATGATGTTATTTATGACCTTTGAATAAAGAGTCTTCTTGAAGTGTATTATTTGTATCCAAACCTGTTAAAATATTGGGGATTTGAACACATCCTCGCAGAACATACACTTTTTGTTAGATTAGGCAAAATGGTTGTCCTTTTTGTGCTGTGCTTGCATTTACTACTTCAGAAAATCATCCATCAAGACTAAAAAACTCGTAACAAAAATCCAAAAATTGCAAAAACTAACCAAAAGAAAATATCAGACCAGTTTAGCGTGTAAGAGCAACTTCTTAGGGCGTGAGGTACATTTGTTAGCACATCAAAACATCAAGTTAGCGCATTCAGTTAAAACAGTAGCATTTATCCAAAATTTCAAGATAGTGTTAAATAGTTAGCACATCTAGAAAATAGCCTAGCACATTGAAGCATCATCTTAGCGCTTAGGAGTCAAACTTTTGCGTGTAGGAGTCAAACTTTAGTGCGTAGGGTTTAACAATTAGAGCATGGCAGACCCATACTAGCACATAACTTTTTAAGCCAGACAGAAAACAAATTTTAACAGTCAAAAACTTTAGCACGTGGTAGGGGGCAGCTTAGCACACGTGGTCCTTTATTTAGCACGTGAAGTAAATTTGGTAGCGCATCTTGTCTCTATTTTAGTGTGTGACTAAAACTAGAAAAACAGGAGGCAAAACAGTGAGGAATTTTGAAAATTTAGAAAACATCTTTAGAAAACTCTTTTCATCAGCATCACTTTTCATCAAAATAGAGTAGTGAAAAAACAGCTTTAAAACTATTTCTTGAGCAAAATTTGTGTCAAACAAACCTTGTAAAAATCCAAAACTGATCACACGGTAAAACATATCTATCCTATCAAAATCTGGAAACGTCATCACAAGTAACAAAGGGGTCCTTTATCATCTCACGGATTTCATCTCAAAAACACTTGTTTAAAACCTCAGGTTGTCAAATCAAGTTTCCATATCGGGAGACTTTATCCATATCATTTGACATGCTTGTCATGAAGGGGCATCTAAACCTTCACTTTGATAAAGTAAAACTTCAATTTTCAAAGCAAGATCAACTGAATCCAAAGCAAATCAAACGAAACCATTGATCACTTATGCATGACTAATCCCCATATTCTGAGAAGAAAGAATATTTATCGTAACACCACATTGAAGAAACAACAACCAAGTTTTTCCAAATTTATCAAAAGAAACAAGTTTTTATACATCAATCGTCAACTCTTCAAATCTCATCGAACATTCCTTCATCACGTTAAACTTTATATCTAAAATAGATCCAACGAATTTGACAAAGAGCCTTTGAAGACCAGGGCATATTGTCAAAAATATACGTTTAATCAAATCATAAACCATGGAGGAAAGATCAATCCAACATTCTTGCCCGATGAGTGCATCACTTACAACACACCCCGCCTTGAACCACCAACTCCCGAGTGACATATTGACAAGAACTTTGTCCCTTTCATCACAGAAAGTTTCTACTAAAATTCCTGTTACTCACTCTCAAAACAAACAAAGTGAGGCACAAGAAGAATCTAGTATGAATCGAAGGTTATCAAATCCTTTTGAAGGCCCACACCTAGAGGATACTAAAATTTCTGAAGAGCTTCTTCAGGAATTCCAAGAAAGTGTTTCATTCCAAAAACTTGTAGAAAGGCTCATGGAAAATGACAAGGAAAAATACTTGCTCATTCTCACAAGCAAAGGAGTCAAACTCCCTGAAGACCTTGACGCAGATGTGTTTAAAATGAGACCTCAACATTACGAATATCAAGAACGACAATGGGAAGGGGAAGCATGCAACCCTGAACAAGATATCCCTGAGCAAAACATACCAGAACAACATACACCAAGACAAAACATCCTAGAGCAAAACATACCATTCCATACATTGTTTCAACCTAGGATCAATGCAAGGGAAGAACTCTTCCCTCGGCAAAATAATACACCTTTGGTTGCCCTTACTCAATAAATGCAAATGCTACAAAGACAAATGCAAGATATGCAACAAGGGACGACAGTGCGGTACTCATTAAATGAAATCTATCCTTATCCTTTTGACAAAAGATTGCACATGATCCCTTTTCCTCCAAACTTAGACGTACCTAAATTTGACAAATACGATGGAAAAAGTGATCCTCGTGATCATGTCAGAGAATTCTGTACCATGAGTCTTGAATTTGCTCATGATGACACCTATCTGATGAGGTTATTCCCCAGAAGCTTGGGAGGACAAACAATGGAATGGTTATCCAAAATAACACCACCTATTAGATCATTTGATGAATTGGTTAACAAGTTCATAACACAATATTCCTATAACATTCAACATGCTATAACCATGCTAGACGTCTGCAACAACAAACAAAAGAATAATGAAACATTCATGATATTCCTTCAACGCTGGTGATGTATGGTGTCACGATATCCTCGAGACATTCCTGAAAAGGAGAAAATGGAAATTTTTATCGACAACTTGAATGGTGAGATGAGTTACAGGCTCAAACTCCAATGCATACCATCTTTCGCTAAATTGATTGAAAACAACATTCAAGTAGAAGAGGCATGTGTCAAAAAGGGAACGCTCAAATTCTTCAAAGAAGGAACAAATTCATCAAACTACAATAACCAAAACAATAGCAACTTAGACAAGTCTCAATTCTGGACTCGAAAAAAAAACGAAGGCAACAATGAATTGCATGATCCAAAATCTAAACAACCAGTGCTTGCATTATCTGGAAATCCTCAAGCTATGAAAATTCCTAAAGGTGCTAATCCAAACACTAACACATACACACCAAATATCAATTAAGGTCATCCCAATGCAAAAAACACCAATGATACTCAAAACAAAACCACGAATCAAGGACCTAATAACAATTCGCACGATAGCGCTAACAATTTCCAAAAACGTGTCTTCACCCCACTGGGACAATCACTAGAATCAGCATTTAGAGAGCTCCTGGCAAACAAGATTCTCTCTTTGCCTATAATCAGCAACTACGAACCCCAAATCAAACCACCTTGGTGGAATGATTCACACTATTGTGATTTTCATCATAACAAAGGTCATCAAACGAACGATTGCATGAGATTGAAAAACATTGTTCAAGATATGATTGATCAAGGTGATTTGACGGTAGATGGTCTCAAAACAAATGGTGTTCACGGAGCCTTTCAAAATCCTCTTCCAAACTACAACAAAGATGGAGCTTCAACCTCAAATGATACATGTGGATCTCGTATCAACCACATCTACAATAACACCATCAATCACATATCAGCTGACGACCATCATGTGAATGTCATAACAATTCGAGACCAGCATGATCATGAATCTGTCAATGTAACAACCCGATCTCAAAAATATGTCTTGAAGGGACATACATCGCCTACAACCACTACATTAAGAATCCAATATGATTTAGTCAGCCAACTACGCAAAACTCCTACTCAAATATCTATACTAGAATTGCTGAAACTATCGCCTAAACACAAAGACATATTGGAGCAAGCGCTATTGGAAACCAATGTACCTCAAGATCTGGATGCAAACAAATTTCAAGCCATGTTCACCCATATGATAGGGCCTCATAATCTCACCTTCTTAGAGAATGATAATGCTTCCTGAAGTCATCCACATAACACTCCTCTCCATATTGAAGTTATCATTTATAAACACCGAGTAAAAAGAGTATTGATAGATGGAGGAGATGGACTTAATATATATACCTTAAAACTTATCCATGCATTAGGATTCTCAGAAGAGTCTATTGATCCATGTAAAAAGATTACCATAAAGGCATATGATGATGAGGAAAGGTCATCTAAAGGAACCGTGATATTACCGATACAAGTTGGACCAGTGCAAAAGGATACTATGTGTCAGGTCTTAGACATAGACCTCACCTACAATATTTTATTAGGTCAACCTTGGATACATGAAATGCAAGCAATGCCTTCTACATATCACCAGTATGTCAAATTTCCCTATAATGGATAAGAGGTCTCTATATCTGCTAATCACAATCCATTTCAACATTTTAATGCAATGGGGGCAGCCCCGGACAATTTGGTTCCCCATAATAGGGAAAAATAGAGATCCTCAACATCAGATCTACAGAAGGCAAAGTCTAAATCATTACCTAGAGATTTCAAGCATAAAATGCAAATCAAAGAACAAGGTATGGGAGAATACTCTTTGGAACCCATGTGTTTGGCCAAATTACCAACATCACCCAGATCTCATGGATTGCCTACTCCATCAACACATCAGGTAACTCAGCCCATCACCAAATTTGATGGTACCTTCATCCAACTAGGCACTCTAGCAAATGAATCAGAAGATAAGGATATTCTTAGCTGGTTATACAAAGATGAGGAAGAAGATAATAGAATGATTGCTCTGGATATAGTTCTCCCAACACACCTATATGGAAAGGGCTACTTAATCATGCAGCAAATCGGATATGACGGTAAAGGACCTATTGGAAAATGCAAAGAAGGAGTCACTGAACCCATAGATCTTCCTTCACAGCCCAGTAGAGACAAAACAGGATTGGGTTGTAAACTCACTTTCTTATTAAGAAAGACACCACACATAACTCCAAAACCTCAATGCAAAGCAAAGAAGAAGTACAAAGAATAATCTTGGCAGGAAGCACTATTTGAGTTAGCAGAAACAATCCGCAAGGCATGTGAACGTCAAGAACAGAAGCAACATCAGGAAAAGCTTCTCAGTCACAAGAAGGCCATATCTACAGTAGTAGCTCATACTCAAACACCAAAATCTCAAAAACCAATAGAATCATCTCCTGATCCGTTATTCCTCCCCAAGGAGGAACAGTCTATGAATAAATACAAAAAGTAGAAGTAGGATCCGACACCGAATCAACAAAAACTATCAAACTGGTATCCATCATCAAAGATCTATTTTCACCATACAACATACTTGTTTACAACACTGATAGAATTTGGATGATACCTCAGAGACTGATTCAAATGAATATGAATGGGGTAGCTACTCAAATGCTACTAGAGATATCACTGATAATATTGGTTCCATATCCCTTTCTCGAGAAGAGCATAACACAGAAGATAGACCTCTTGAATTTGGACCGCAGAATATCTATGTGTAAAGCAGAAAATCATGAGCGAACCCTAAGTGTTTCACCCACCACTCTGAAGAGAGGGGAAGAAGGTCACTAGGGTTGATGGTTTTCACTTAGGGGAGACTTTACATTCAAAAGAGGGGTTGAAACCCACAAGATCCAATCCCACACAATGCAAGATTGGATTCTAAATGAGTTTCAAGGGTTAAGACAACAAGGCTACCCTCTTTTCTAAAGAATGTAGATAGAAGGATTAAGCTAGGAATGCATGAAAAGTGAGAAAGATTCACTTATAAACAGAGATAGGAATATAGGATGAAGCTGCGGACCTGGAATTAGCAGTAAAATGTTGAGACAGTGCTGTCCTGCAAATTTGAGCGAAAGTTGACGGGACGATGGCGCCTGATGTGCACACGGTCCTCCGAAAAATCCGTGAAACGAAGGGGGATCTGTTCATCTCTGCACAAGGATTCCAGATCTTCAATTACAGCCGCGTACCTGCAACCTGCACACAGAAAAGCGAGGATGATTAGGGGGTTAGGGATTAGGGGTTTTCCCTTAGGTCAAACATCGGTTTTGGAATTAACCAAGAAATGAGAATGCTGTAAATGTAAATGATTGTAATGTAAAACAAGTACTAGTACCTTGTTGTAAGAATGTTTGTATTCTTACATGCGAAGGTGTAATTGTTGTTGTATGTTGTATGTTGTATGTGATCTCCTCTTCAATGGTTGAATCCTTGTCTTGAATGCAACAATTAGCCTTGAATGGAGACTTAGAATGCTCACTTGCTTGAAGGAATGCTTGAATGCTTGAATGCTTGAATATCGCTTCCGCCTTTTGTACATATATGTCCTTCCTTTTCCCTCTTCTAAAATGGGAGAGGAAATGTAGTTTATATACTTGCCAATTAGGGTTGATAGACTGATTTTTTTGACCTTAGGCCGACCAGGAAAGATTATTTTCCAATTTGCAAACATAAAGACCTAAGACCCAAAAGAGACCGGGCCCAAAAATAGGGCTAGGGACCTGGGCATTGGGTGCCATGGTCCTAAGGTACCAGGGCACTGGGTGCCCTAGTCCTGAAGGACCAGGGCAGTGGGCGCCATGGTCCCACCTCCAGGGACAGCAGGGTGCAAGGAGGATCAGGCCAGGGTGTTGAAAAATGCAGTTTTTGATGTCATGAACAAGTTTCAGGGTCTCCATTCAGGTTCCGTGTTGCATCACCATCGTGAAGACCCAAATGCGGTCAAAATTGCAAGTGTCACAATTTTAGGACACTACATTTAGCCCCCACTTTAGCGGGAGTATAAGCGTATGCTCATACTTTCGGTAAAGTACAAGGAAACAACATTGAAAGACTTTCACCACATCAAGGAGGCAAGACACACCAAGCCCCCTGTGGACTAAGGATCTTATGAATTTGATTGACAAAGTAAAGGGAAGATCACGAGGGAGAACCATGACTGTCAGTAGTAAGGTTCCCTCACTATGAGTCATGCAAGAAAAATACCAAAAATTTTCAAGGCAAAGCTAAGTTCGCCAAGAAATTTTCAAGTATCCTGAAGGGATAGATGGGATGTATGGCCCCCTACATTAAAGTGATTGCACATGCCTCAATGGGGGTGATTGCTTTAAGGTAGTGATACATGAGAAGGGAAAGGAGCACGTTATCACAAAGATTTAGCCCCCAAGTGTGAGATAAACCCAAGGATAATAGACACAAAACACAAAGCACGAGGTGACTTCGCTTTCCTCGGGGTCAGTATGCTGTATGATAATTCATGTATATCATATGTATGTATGCATAATTGTTCTTCATTTCCCAATCAAGGAAGGTCACCTAAAACAAGGGAACACATGTGTCTTTTGAGTCAACATGAGAGAGACCAAAAGAGATCTCAATGCTTTGCATCATCCTCAAGTAGACAACACTAAGGACAACAAATAGATGAATGAGAATAACACGTAGAAGAAATAACAAAAGAGAGGAGGAGAGAATCTGCTATGCTCATGAAACTAGTCTAGCACGTCATCTACCCCCCAATCTTGTTGATCGATGTTTCGGGAAGGCAGGGAACACGCTAGAGGAGGAACATCCAACATAGTAGATGGAGCTATCACAAGATCCAAACAAGCGCTATGTTCATGTTCCAAGCCACGTTGTTCTTGTCTAGGAGCTAGGATAAGTGCTTTAGAAAATTTGTTAGATAAATGGTTATCAACATCAACATATTCATATTCACTATCAGAAGCAAGAGAAGTAGCATTTTCATCATGAATAACATTTTCATCTATCTCATCATCAAGATTTATAAAAATAGGATCTTTAACTCGCATAGGATCAAGACCATCATGCATCTTATGTTTAGGAGATTTTGGAGAAAATGGAATAATGCTTGTTGAAGGCGTTTTTGGAGATTGCAAAGTTTGAGAAGTAGCTACCTGAGCTCTAAGACGATGCTTTCGTCGGCGTTCACGTGCAGCACGATTTCGTCTAGTCTTAGTAGGAAGTGGAGAAGATTGAGGAGGAGGAATGTTCTCATCCTTATCACTTGGGTGTTTAGGTTGTGGTCTCTTAGGCTGGATAATAGGAGAAGAGGAAGGTCTCTTCTCTCTATAAAAGGAAGGAGGAGGAACTGCTCCATATAAAGGAGGAATATTTGGTTTAGGAAGGAGACCAAGTCCATCATGACGAGGAGGTATAGGTCTTCTTTTAGAAAGTTTATTAGACATAGACATAGTCACATCAATAGGAATGGGTTGGGAATCTTCTTGAGGAAAGACATTAGTTTTATCTTTGAAAGGAAGAACTTCCTTCTCAAGAACGATTGGAATATCAAGTTTGGGTGTTCTAGGTTCACTTAGAGATAGGATCATATCTGTTTTCCACTTTTGATAAGATTTGAAAAGATGATCACTTCGCGGAGGAAGAGATTGAAATTGTTTAGGCCAAAAATAATCAATAGGAATGCTAGAAGTTCTTTCAGCTGGTTTAAAGAGACTATGATTGACAGTAACAACTTCACCATTATGGGGAAATTTCAAACACTTGTGAATAGGAGAAGCAATAGCTTTCATGGAAGATAGCCAAGGATAGCCAAGCTTCACACGAAATTGTTCGGATGAAGGAATAATAGCAAAGTTCACATCAAGGGATTTGTTATGAACCTCAATAGATAATGTAATAGAACCAATTGTAGGAGAAGAAAATGCATCAAATAATTTCACAACCACATTTGTTTTGTCATAGATCACTTGATTCAATTGCAAAGTAAAAAGGAATTCTTCAGTAATAACATTAACCATGCATGAAGGATCAATAAGCACTCCACGGCAAGGTGTATTCTTGACTTTTGCAACTATGTATAAAGGACCATCAGGTGCCCTGATAGTTTCATTAGAATCAAATGTGATGGAAGGTTCTTTAGGGTTTTCTTGCTGCTCTACAAAGTTAATCACATTCGGAGTCATAGACACAAGACCATCAGATGAGAAAGAGGAATCATTAGTCTCAATCACATTAGAGGTATGAGAAGGTAATGGATCAATAAAAATCTTAAGATTTTGGTTAGGAGGAGCTACAAATGTGTTGCCTTTATCATTCACTCCAGAAACAGAGATAGTATTATTATCAATCAAATCTTGAATTTTACCCTTTAAAGCAAAACATTTTTCAATATCATGCCCAGGTTGACAATGAAATTGACAAAAAGATTTGTTATCAAAATAGGGTGAATTAATCTTTGTAGGATCGATTTGCTTTATAGGAGGGAGAGTAAGCACATTTTGTTCCAATAACTTATTCATAATACTATGCAATGATTCATTCAAAGGATTAAACTTTCTTTCTTTCTTGAAAAACTTAGAAATGGGAGGCACACCTGATGCTGCATTCACATTGCTATTGATGATGTTTTCATTGAATTTAATGGACTCTCTATTCGGTTTAAACTTCCCAAATGGTTGTTGACTACTATCACCCTTATCACTCAGAGCCATAGGATTTTCTTGTTCCATTTGACTCACAGTCAGTTGATAATTGTGAAGAGTTGCACACAACTGTTGGAAAGAAGTAAACTTAGAAAACAGGAGTTTGTCTCGAATATCTTTTTATAAATTAGAAATAAAGATTCTTTGAATATCATTGTCAGGCACTGGAAAAGAAATTTGAGCATGTAAATGCTTATATCTACCAATGAAATCAGTCACTTTTTCTTTAACACCTTGTTTACAATGCATTAAATCAATCAAAGTAACTTTAGGACTTATATTGTTTTGAAATTGTTGAATAAAAGCATTTGCAAGTTGTTCGAAAGAAGTAATAGAATAAGAAGGCAATGAGCAATACCATTGTAGGGCTTTATCTCTTAATGTCCTAGTAAATAGTTTTGCAAGCAACCTTTGGTCATAAGCAAAATCGGTACATATTGTTTGAAAAGTCTTAACATGTGTTAGAGGATCACCTTTACCATTATAAAGCTCCAAATGCAGGATTTCAACATGTTTAGGAGGGATAGCTTGAACAATGTCAAGAGAAAGTGGGCTCGCAACATCAAATGTGGGCACACTAAACTTAGATTGATTCATAGAGGCAATTTGTTGCTATAAAGAAGAGACAGTTTATGCAAGATTGTTAATGGTCGCTTCAGTCGAAGAGTTCATATTAGACGTGTTAGATTGTGATGGAGGTATTATGTTATTGAAAGAAGGTATTGATTGAGAGTAAGGTGGCGGGACACTATGATGGTTAGTCATAGGAGATGATTGGAAAAGAGGAGCACTACAAGGAGGAATGGAATGATTAAATGAATTGCCCCCTTGCGCCAGGTTCATTTGTGGAGATGTAATAGGGACACTCATTGAAGGAATGAATGAAGAAGTCAGATTGAATGAAGGAAGAGGGTTAATTGAAGAAGAAGGATTGCCCCCATGATTTGTGATCATAGGCAGAATGTCTTGTATAGAAGTAGCCATTATGTTTGATGTAAAGGTAGGTATGCTAGCAATAGAGGTTGTTAAAGGAACATAATGATTAACTTGAGTGGGAGGTTGTGTATAACCTAAAGTTTCAGCACAACTCTTCATAGGCATCACATTCGAATCCACAATGTGTGCAATACCACGCAAAATATCAATTCCATTCTTATCACTTTGGACCATACGTTTTAGACCCTCAATTAATGAAAGAGCTTCACTATCAGGGTATTCTTGAGACATCCATTGTCGAAAATCATCAAATTGGTTATCCAATTTTGAAAGTTGTTCTACAGAAACCTCATGGAGAGCTTCTTCATCATTAGGAGGATTAGAGGAATTACCCGTGTCCTCGTTAAAAAGGCTATTCAAATTAGGTTCCATCTCCTCGGTAATTAAACCTTGGAAAGACTTAATTCTACTGCTTCGTCTAACGGGAATAGTGTAAGTAGGGCTTATTGTTGTAAAACTCATGCACTAGAGAGGGAGAGAAGATTTTGAATTTAGAGGTAGCAAATTTCAATAAAATCAGCCAATCTCCTAGATTTAAGCTGTTAAATGCAATCATGACAATCTCCCAAAATTTCGAAAAAAATGTCAGGGACCGTGGCGCTCGGGGTGCACACGGTCCTCGCAACTTTTTTCGAAATTTTCAAGGATGAAAGTTATGATGATTTTAAAGCTAATCTGAAAAAATTGAGTGATTTTACGATCTGTAGATAGGCCAAATTAAAGTTGCAATCTCAAAATTGAACCCTACCCAGATTGTTGAAAAATGCAAAATTTGAATTTTGAAAAAGAGAGGGAAACTGAAATTTGAATTTTATGATTTTAGAGGGAATACCAAAAGCAATGCAAGTTTTGAAATTTAAAAGTTGACTCAATTTCATGCAAAATTCAATTTTGAAAGTGGAAATCAAAGTTGTTGCAATTAAACATTTAATTTCAAAAGTCACAAATTGCAAGAATTTGAATGAAGCACTGAAATTTTGAATGAATGCCGACACACTTTTCAGATTTAGGACAGTAAGAACACAATTTTGACACAAAATTTCAATTTCAACAATTTTTGGAAGATTAGAAGCCTTAATCCAAGCAATCACTAGACCAACTTTGACTGTAATTTTGAAAGTGTTATAATTGATAAAATCAGCCAAAATTCTAGATTTTAGTAGAAAAATACAATAAGATCTAGCTCCCGAAATTTCAGAAAAAATGTCAGGGATGATGGCGCTCGGGGTGCACACGGTCATCACAACTTTTTTCCAAATTTTCAGGGATGAAAGATATTATGATTTTATTGCGAAATCCAAAGTTACAGCTGATTTGGAGATGTTTTGATCAGTGAAATTATCAGTCAAAGGTTGAATCAAGAGGGTTTTAAAAAATTAGGGTTTTGACACTTAACCACTTAATTTTCAGAATTAAAGCACAAATATGAATTGATAATTTGCAATAGGAAGGTAGATCTGAAACAAGCATTAATAATTAGACATTTCACAAGCTTAATTACTAAAAAGAAAATTCAGGGTTTTTATGCAATTAACCTCTAAAATTTGCAAAAGATCAAACATGGAAATGTAATCAAGGCATCCAAATTTTAGATCTAACCATGAATAATCAGAAAGGATGTTCATGTCGGGTTCACCAAAATGTAAAGCAGAAAATCGCGAGCAAACCCTAAGTGTTTCCCCCACCACTCTGAAGAGAGGGGAAGGAGGTCACTAGGGTTGACAGTTTTCACTTAGGGGAGACTTTACATTCAAAAGAGCAGTTGAAACCCACAAGATCCAATCCCACACAATGCAAGATTGGATTCTAAATGAGTTTCAAGGGTTAAGATAGCAAGGCTACCCTCTTTTGTAAAGAATGTAGATAGAAGGATTAAGCTAGGAATGCATGAAAAGTGAGAAAGATTCACTTATAAACAGAGATAGGAATATAGGATGAAGCTGCGGACCTGGAATTAGCAGTAAAATGTCGAGACGGTGCTGTCCTGCAAATTTGAGTGAAAGTTTACAGGACGATGGCACCTGGCGTGCACACGGTCCTCCGAAAAATCCGCGAAACGAAGGGGGATTTGTTCGTCTCTGCACAAGGATTCTAGATCTTCAATTACAACCGCGTACCTACAACCTACACATAGAAAAGTGAGGACGATTGGGGGGTTAGGGATTAGGGGTTTGCCCTTAGGTCAAACCCCAGTTTTGGAATTAACCAAGAAATGAGAATGCTGTAAATGTAAATGATTGTAATGTAAAACAAGTACTAGTACCTTGTTGTAAGAATGTTTGTATTCTTACATGCGAAGGTGTAATTGTTGTTGTATGTTGTATGTTGTATGTTGTATGTGATCTCCTCTTCAATGGTTGAATCCCTGTCTTGAATGCAACACTTAGCCTTGAATGGAGACTTAGAATGCTCAATTGCTTGAAGGAATGCTTGAATGCTTGAATGCTTGAATATCGCTTCCGCCTTTTGTACACATATGTCATTCCTTTTCCCTCTTCTAAAATGGGAGAGGAAATGTAGTTTATATACTTGTGAATTAGGGTTGATAGACTGATTTTTTTGACCTTAGGCCGACCAGGAAAGATTATTTTCCAATTTCCAAACATAAAGACCCGAGACCCAAAAGAGACCGGGCCCAAAAATAGGGCACTGGGCGCCATGGTCCTGAGGGACCAGGGCACTGGGTGCCCTAGTCCTGAAGGACCAAGGCGCTGGGCACGATGGTCCCACCTCCAGGGATAGTAGGGTGCAAGGAGGATTAGGCTAGGGTGCTGAAAAATGCAGTTTTTGATGTCATAAACAAGTTTCGGGGTCTCCATTTAGGTTCCGTGTTGCATCGCCATCGTGAAGACCCAAATGCAATCAAAATTGCAAGTGTCACAATTTTAGGATGCTACATTTAGTCCCCACTTTAGCGGGAGTATAAGCGTATGCTCATACTTCTGGTAAAGTACAAGGAAACAACATTGAAAGACTTTCACCACATCAAGGAGGCAAGACACACCAAGCCCCCAGTGGACTAAGGATCTTACGACTTTGATTGACAAAGTAAAAGGGAAGATCATGAGGGAGAACCATGACTGTCAGTAGTAAGGTTCCCTCACTATGAGTCATGCAAGAAAAATACCAAAAATTTTCAAGGCAAAGCTAAGTTCGCCAAGAAATTTTCAAGTATCTTGAAGGGATAGACGGGATGTATGCCCCCCTACGTTAAAGTGATCGCACATGCCTCAACGGGGGTGATTGCTTTAAGGTAGTGATACATGAGAAGGGAAAGGAGCATGTTATCACAAAGATTAGCCCCCAAGTGTGAGATAAACCCAAGGATAATAGACACAAAACACAAAGCACGAGGTGACTTCGCTTTCCTCGGGGTCAGTATGCTGTATGATAATTCATGTATATCATATGTATGTATGCATAATTGTTCTTCATTCACTAATCAAGGAAGGTCACCTAGAAGAAGGGAACACATGTGTCTTTTGAGTCAACATGAGAGAGACCAAAAGAGATCTCAATGCTTTGCATCGTCCTCAAGTAGAAAACACTAAGGACAACAAATAGATGAATGAGAATAACACATAGAAGAAGTAACAAAAGAGAGGAGGAGAGAATCTACTATGCTAATGAAACTAGTCTAGCATGTCATCTACCCCCCAATCTAGCTGATCGATGTTTTCGGAAGGCAGGGAACACGCTAGAGGAGGAACATCCAACACAGCAGATGGAGCTATCACAAGATCCAAACAAGGGCTATGTTCATGTTCCAAGCCACGTTGTTCTTGTCTAGGAGCTAGGATAAGTGCTTTAGAAAATTTGTTAGATAAATGTTTATGAACATCAACATATTCATATTCACTATCAGAAGCAAGAGAAGTAGCATTTTCATCATGAATAACATTTTCATCTATCTCATCATCAAGATTTATAAAAAATAGGATCTTTAACTCGCACAGGATCAAGACCATCATGCATCTTATGTTTACGAGATTTTGGAGAAAATGGAATAATGCTTGTTGAAGGTGTTTTTGGAGATTGCAAAGTTTGAGAAGTAGCTGCTTGAGCTCTAAGACGATGCTTTCGTCATCGTTCACGTGCAGAACGATTTCATCTAGTCTTAGTAGGAAGTGGAGAAGATTGAGGAGGAGGAATGTTCTCATCCTTATCACTTGGGTGTTTAGGTTGTGGTCTCTTAGGCTGGATAATAGGAGAAGAGGAAGGTCTCTTCTCTCTATAAAAGGAAGGAGGAGGAACTGCTCCATATAAAGGAGGAATATTTGGTTTAGGAAGGAGACCAAGTCCATCATGACTAGGAGGTATAGGTATGCTTTTAGAAAGTTTATTAGACATAGACATAGTCACATCCATAGGAATGGGTTGGGAATCTTCTTGAGGAAAGACATTAATTTTATCTTTCAAAGGAAGAACTTCCTTCTCAAGAATGATAGGAATATCAAGTTTGGGTGTTCTAGGTTCACTTAGAGATAGGATCATATCTATTTTCCACTTTTGATAAGATTTGAAAAGATGATCACTTCGTGGAGGAAGAGATTGAAATTGTTTAGGCCAAAAATAATCAATAGGAATGCTAGAAGTTCTTTCAACTGATTTAAGGAGACTATGATTGGCAGTAACAACTTCACCATTATGGGGAAATTTCAAACACTTGTGAATAGGAGAAGTAATAGCTTTCATGGAAGATAGCGAAGGATAGCCAAGCTTCACACGAAATTGTTTGGATGAAGGAATAATAGCAAAGTTCACATCAAGGGATTTGTTATGAACCTCAATAGGTAATTAATAGAACCAATTGTAGGAGAAGAAAATGCATCAAATAATTTCACAACCACATTTGTTTTTTCATAGATCACTTGATTCAATTGCAAAGTAAAAAGGAATTCTTCAGTAATAACCAGGGCGCTGGGCGCCATGGTCCCACCTCCAGGGACAGCAAGGTGCAAGGAGGATTAGGCCAGGGTGCTGAAAAATGCAGTTTTTGATGTCATGAACAAGTTTCGGGGTCTCCATTCAGGTTCCGTGTTGCATCGCCATCGTGAAGACCCAAATGTGGTCAAAATTGCAAGTGTCGCAATTTTAGGACGCTACACTATGACGCCAAGGAAAGTGAATAGAAACATTATGAACAAGTCTATACGGAAGATAATACCATCGAAGACCTCGACAAAATCCTTGAATTCTTTGAAACCAAATCCAATCATGATGAAACCTCTATCTTGACACTTACAATAGCATAACTTGATCCACCGAACGATACCTTACCGCTTGTCTTTCCCGACCTCATTGACTGGGACGAACCCGAAATACATGATATACCAATATTCCTAGATGATGAATCTATTATCCACTACCTATGTACCATTACCCCAGAAATAGGCTCTATCAGTGAATGAAGTAATGATGTCTGCAAAGCAGGGAGTGCCAAGTCTCTCAGTCGCAAAAATGACCCAAATAAGGGATCTGATGCTGAAAACCAGTCAATGGTAGCTCTAGATCACAAAAAGGTAAAAATAAAGGATGCATCTGAGGGTGAAAAGCTTTTTAAGGCACCTAAGGATGGGAGACTTGACACTCTTCCAGAATAATTTTATGAGCGATCACCCATATTGATTGAGCCCACTCAATCAATCAACATTGGTAGCACAGAAGCAGTCAAAAACATACACCTAGCAGAATCTCTGACGGAGGAGGAAAGATTGACATTTCTCATCTTTTTTGTGAAAAGAAAATTAACTTTGCTTGGTCATATGCAGATATGCCTGGAATTGATCCACACTTAATCATGCATCACTTGTCCATCTCTCTAGGAGTTAAGCTAGTCAAGCAAAAACTACGAAAGATAAATCCACAGGTAGCACTCATGGTCAAGGCTAAACTGAAGAAACTATTAGATTGAGGATTCATCTGACCCATCAACTATGCAGAATGGATCTCCAACATAGTGCTAGTATCAAAACCAGATGGTAGTATCAGGATTTGCACTGATTTTAGAGATGTCAACAAAGCTTGTCCAAAGGACAACTTTCCTCTGCCCAGTATCGACATAATTGTAGACCTCACAGCGGGTCATGCAATGCTCTCACTCATGGATGGTTTTTCAAGCTATAATCAAATAAAAATAGCCCCAAAGGATCAAGATAAAACATCATTCACCTGTCCTTGGGGAATGTACTGTTGGAATGTTATGCCTTTTGGCTTAAAGAATGTAGGAGCTACTTATCAATGAGCAATGACAACAATCTTTCATGACATGATGCATACCTTCATGGAAGACTATGTGGATGATTTACTAGCTAAATCCTTCACCAGAGCAGAACACCTCAGCATCTTGACAAAGATCTTTGACCGATTGGAAAAATTCCAAGTCAAGCTCAACCTTAAGAAGTGTGTCTTTGGGGTTACATCAAGAAAATTACTGGGCTACATCGTCTGAGATAAAGGTATTGAAGTGGATCTTGCAAAGGTACAAGCCATTATGGAGATTCCACCACCAAAGAATATCAGTCAACTCAGATCTCTACAAGGACAACTCCAATCAATTAGGCGATTGATTGCTCAACTAGCTGATAAAAGTCTACCATTCAATCATTTGCTCCATAAGAATGTACCTTTCAGATGGGAAGCCAAATGTGCAGAATCTTTTTATCAAATCAAACAGTATCTGATGAACCCACCAATTCTAGTACCACCGGTAGTAGGAAATCCCCTTATTCTATATATTTCAACAACATATATATCACTGGGGGTACTATTGGCACAAGAAGATCAACAAGGAAAGGAACGAGCCATATACTACATCAGTAGGACATTGAATGTCTATGAACTCAACTATACATTCATTGAGAAGGCTTGTCTAATAGTAGTCTTCGCATCTCAAAAGTTCAGACATTATATGCTAGCACACACAATTAAGCTAGTGGCAAAAATTGATCCTCTCAAATATCTACTCAGCAAGGCAGCTCTTACCGGCTGGTTGGCTAAATGGGTCATGATTCTCAGTGAATTTGACATCCACTACATAGAACGAAGAGCTATCAAAGGGAAAGAAATTGCAGATCAACTAGCTAAAGCACCACTACCAGGAAAACAAACTATGGAGATTGAATTTCCAGACAAGGACATTCTTGCTATTTCTACCACACAATGGACCCTATACTTTGACGGATCCTACACACAACATGGTTCAAGTGCTGGCATTATATTCATCACTTCTGGAGGACACACTATACCAAGATCATATCGACTTATGTTCGCATGCACAAATAATATGGCTGAATATGAGGCATTGGTTATAGGCATCAAAATGATCATAGAATGGAAAATCACAGAGTTAATAGTCTATGGAGATTCACAATTAGTCATTAATCAAATCAACAATGACTATCAGACAAAGGATGACAAGATACTACCCTACAAGCTAATGGTGGATGACTTTAAACAGTATTTTGTACACATCACCTTTGAGCAAATACCAAGGTTGAACAACAAAGCAGTCGATGCCATGGCTACTATCGCTTCATTACAACAAATTCCAGACCAACAGAGTCGTTACGAGTTCCTGGTAGAGCAACAGTTCTCCCCAGCCTATGACCACTCTGAATCCCATGTTGTCTATGCCTTAACCGGTTTGAATTCTCCTTTGTATGGATCGATATATGATTATCTAAAGAACAACATCCTACCCATTGAATTATCTCATAACTAAAAATGTAATTTTATCCGACAAGCTGCTTGTTATACCCTTACTGCTGATACTTTGTACTGTCGAGGTCTAGATGGTACTCTTCTTCATTGCCTTGATCAGAATGAATCTGTTTCCGCTTTACATGAGCTTCACGAAGGTATTTGCAGCACACATTCAAGTGGGACTACTCTTGCTAAAAAGCTTCTAAGGATGGGATACTACTGGCCTACAATGGAGAAAGATTCTTACCACTTCGCCAAGAAGTGTCCCAAATGCCAAATCCATGGCAATCTGATACATGCACCAGCACAGAAACTGCAGCCATTTACCACATCCTGGCCCTTTTGCCAGTGGGGACTAGATTTGGTCGGCAAAATTCATCCTTCATCTTCAAATGGACACAAGTTCATTATAACTGCAATAGAATACTTTACCAAGTGGATAGAAGTAGTCCCCATGACCATAGTAACTAGAAAACAAATTGCATCTTTTATCTTGAACTATCTAATCTGTAGATATGGTATTCCAAGTTCCATCATCACTGATAATGGACAACCATTCAAAAAATAAGATGTTCGAGAACTATGTGAGCAATTCAAAATACAACATTGGTTCTCTACGCCATACTACCCCTAGGGGAATGGTCAAGTAGAAGCATCCAATAAAATGATACTGAAAATCCTCAAGGAAACAGTAAATGATGCAGGCAAAGATTGGCATATACAACTCAATCCAGCACTTTGGGCATACAGAACCAGCATCCGTACACCTACAGGAGCCACACCTTTCTCATTGGTCTATGGATGTGAAGCTATTTTACTAGTGGAGGTAGAAATTTCATCTCTCAGAGTTTCTCTAAAAGGCTTAATTCCGGATGAAGAGTATTGAGTCAACCGACTGCAAGAACTGGAACTATTAGATGAAAGATGTCAACATGCTTACACTCATCTCAAAGCGTATCAGCAATGCATGTGCAGAAGCTACAATCACAAGGTCATCCCTCACAACTTCAAAGTTGGTCACCTAGTCCTCAAAGAAAATCCAAGAAATCAGCAAGATTGAGAAAACAAAGGGAAATTTGAACCTAACTGGTTGGGTCCCTATGTCATCATATCCATCTATGGATCAGGTGCTTATCAGCTTACAACTTTAGAAGGAGATGTGCTCGATGAACCAACTAACAACATTCATCTGAAGAAATACTACACTTGAGTAGTTTAATACATGGAAAAAGCAAAAAAAAACCAAAAAAATCAAAAATCAAGAAAAAGAAAATAAAAAGGTACAATAAAAGCAAGTGGTGAAAACCTGGTAACAAGCGCCATTGTGAAAGAACAACTCCTTCATCTATATCTATACCCCTGCAGTAGAGCACTATTGGCCATCACCCGACACTTAGCAAATATCTAATCAGGACATACTTAGCATAGTCACTATCCTAGTTTATCCATATATCCTCTCACCACAATTTACCATGGCTTGGTAATCACTGTACACATCCGCATCAAGAGGCACACTCAACTAGGGACAATAATTGT
Organism: Cryptomeria japonica; assembly: GCF_030272615.1. Lineage (NCBI taxonomy): Eukaryota > Viridiplantae > Streptophyta > Pinopsida > Cupressales > Cupressaceae > Cryptomeria > Cryptomeria japonica. The sequence goes on from NC_081411.1 coordinate 101,774,267, forward strand.
CAAAACTTGCAGCATGTTCAAGACATCACGACTATTTGCAAAACTTTGAAAAATCACATCACATCCAACAAATTCACTCCATCATAGAGTAAAACATTGGATCGCTAAAACAAGAAACAACAAAAATACTAAGATGGATGATTTTCTGAAGTACTAAATGTTGCATTATTGCATAAAGTCTTGACTATTTTTGCATTCGAACATTTTAAAATTATTGGATTCTCTACATTTTCTCACTAAATGCTTCAAAGCTAGAGATCATGGGAAAAATCCAATATTTTCTTAGTCTTCTATCTATGAGGCGATCAATTGTACTATGTAAATACTTGTCTCAAGACATGATACATCAAATATCACTGAAGACATGATTCCACTTTATGCATACAAGTGGTTAAATCTTGTCTATTTCTATGCAATCCGCACTCTGGTCGTCCTGGTTCAATTATATCTTGACGCTTGTGCTATCTTGCAAAATCAAACATCATGTAAATTTTTCTCAGGTCATTATGGTTCAATTATACCATTATGCTTGTATAAATTTTCAACATATCCCAAACAAATCAAAGCTCAATGATGATACCTATATCGAAAGCAAATAACATATGGCTATCCAGGGATGACAAATGCAGAATGAGGACGCTCCAAAAACAAATAGTTGCATATCATTTTACAAATAGTTGCATATCATTTTACAAATAGTTTCATATCATTTTACAATTAGTTGCATCTCATTTTACAAATAGTTGCATACCATTTTAAAATCTTTCATTTAGTTGCACATCATTATCATTATCATACATCTCATTTTCAAAATACATCTCACATCATTATCATTATCATTATCATCAATCTCATTTTCAAGATACATCTCACATCATATCAAAGCATACATTTACATCATACATCATATCATCTATCTAAGCATTGCATCATCATAAAGTAAAGAAAGATCATATAGAACATGCATCCATAACACATCACATGATCAAAGAAAATGGTGTCATCTATATGTATATATCAAAAATGATCCAAATGCACAAAATCTGTCATGTCTGTGCCCAATAAAAAACAATGATCTAAAAATACAATAGAGACATCATCTCTCCAGTATGACTATCTCCTGAGGGGGATGGTCTCGTCACTGATGTCCTAACTCCTAGATCTCCAGGAGGATCCTATCTCAAGGGCCCCATCACCCCTTTGCTCTCTGACTGTGACCCAGTCTCTCAAGATCGACTCGATCTCGCCTCTATGAAGCTCTGCACTCTGCGCTCCCTGGGCACGACATCCTCATAATGGCACTAATAATACTCCACCTCCCTCACTCTCATGGACAACTCTCTCATGATGTCCCTCATCGGACCCCCTGCAGCCGCTCTCTGCATGCTAGCTACCAACTCCTCTGCCCAACTGCACCGTTGTATCTCCATATCACGCTCTAGGGTCAGCTGAGTAATCTGATGTTGTTGTGTCAATAGCTATGCCTCTAGCTGCTAAACTATCAACTGCAACGTCCTGATCTGAGCATCCTCCCCATGTGTCAGGACTCAGACCTATAGGGGCACCTTTGAAGGGGTACCCCCTATTCCTCTGCCTGTCCTAGGTGCTAGTGGAGGTAACTCATCAGTCCTCCTCCTCTATGCTAGCCACCTCCACTCATATGTCCCTCCCACCACTCCCATCACCTCTCCCACTATCCCCTCCTCCCCTGCTCCAATCGTCAACCCTCCTCTCCCTCTGTCCATCATAGCTCGTCGAACTACTCTCTCCACCCGACCTCCCCCATCTCTACTCCTATCTCCTCTCCTCCCCCGATATCCTCTCCCCCACCATCCTCCTCTGCCTCCATCATCTCCATCATCACCATCTCCCCCAACCTCCTTCTCATCATCATCAAAGGTAGGCCACATCTCCTCAGGATCTGATATCCTGGCCACAACACGAGCTGCAAACAAACCAACAAACTCATGGGTCATACCCGCATCTAGTATCTCGGGAGCATAGTCCCATATCTGACCTGCTAAGCTGGAGAACTCCTCTATAGCTACTCTGCTATTAATAGTAAGGCCCCAATCAGGTATGTCTTATCTTCGACGTGGATACAAGCAGGTCCCCTAAGGTATACCCTACTGCTGACCATACTACCGCAAAACCCTACCCACCTGGAATCTCTCAATCATAAAGGGTGTCTGCCCTATCAAAAACCAGCTCATGAACACATAGGGCATCTCTAGCCCATCCTCTGCCTAGACCTCACAATATGTATACGGTCGCCAGACTACCGTATCTATGTCATCCACCACCCTCCTCTAGTGCTCCAGTTTGCCCAACTTACACTGGACAACTAGACCCCTATAACCATAAGCATATGCTCGTCCAACAGGCCTGTCTCTATCCACCAATGGCCTCGTTGCTGGAATGTGCTCCTAGCACCATACCTGTAAAAGTGTCACGCCAGCTGACAAACTGTCATAACCCAGATACACAACCTCATGAAGGTCCCTATACAAGTGGGCTAACATGGCTAATCCCCAAGCAAACTTGTGACCCTGGGTCACCATCTCCTCAAGAACCAATCCCTTCAACCTACGATCAGGACAAAGGAATCTATCAATGAAACCTGCTAGTACTGATGAGAGAGGCGCATAGTCCAGATCTAGGAACTCCTGCCATGGGATCTCATACCCACACACTGTCTCATCATGAAAAATGTGCCACAACGCCTCAGTCCCACCCTCCTTAGTCTGCTCGTACAACAATAAAGCACCTGCTACGAGAATCTGCAAAATCCTATAACAATCCTTTGGAGTGACTGTCATCTCACCAGTAGCAAAGTGAAAAGTGTTCGTATCACTATGCCATCTCTCAACGAGTGCTGTAAGTAGACCCCGGTTCACAATGAATCGAGGCATGTCCAACAAAGAGGATAAGCTGCATCTCTCAATCACATCTAGGTCAGCCTGTGTCTACCGTGGTATCAATGCCCAAGGTCTAGGGAACCGCTCCCATGACTGCACCACTCCCAATCGCTCCTGTCAAAAAGCACAATGAGTCCAATATCAATTCCCACATCAAAACAAAGATATCAAAATCAAAATCACATCAAAAACATGAAACAATTTGCAAAATCTAATCAAGTTCCACATCATATCATTTCATATCAACTTGTAACACAACTCAAGTTTTCAAAAACCATATCAAAACTTGTAAAACAAATCAAGTCTCCACATCACATAAACTTGTAAAACAAATCAAGTTTCCCACCCATATTAGCTTGTAAAACAACTCAAGTTTCCAACCCATATCAGCTTGTAAAACAACTCAAGTTTCCAACCCATATCTGCTTGTAAAACAACTCAAGTTTCCAACCCATATCTGCTTGTAAAACAACTCAAGTTTCCAACCCATATCAGCTTGTAACACAAATTAGGCTCCACACATATGAACTTGAAACAGGTGCAATCAAATCATGGTTCGATCAAAACAACACATTAATATCTACATCAATAACTTGAACAATTGCAAATTAAATCAAGTTATATCAATACTCATCTTGGACAAATTATCAAAAAGATGACAAAAGACGCAGCAAATGGCAAAAATCTATCTCCCCAGGCAAAACCGACCTTTTCCTATGTAATTTTTCACATTCAAAAATCACTAAATCTTGCAAAACCTGATCCATGCACTAATTAAACTTGGCTATGCACTCAACTCTATCCATGTGCTACCCTATTTTCTCCATGCACTATTCTATCTACCCTATGAGCTAGACTAACTCTACATGCTATCCTTTTTTCTCCATGCGCCACCCAATCTACCCTAAGCGCTAAAACCTACCCATGCGCTAACCTATCCCATGCTTGCACTACCTATTTAACCCTATATGCTAGGTCTAGCCTATGCGCTACATCCCCCTACCCATGCGACCCCCTATGGACCCTATGCACTAGGTTTGACCTATGCGCTACCTTTTTTAGCTGATGTGCTACCCTATGTTCATCATGCGCTAAAATGAGACCATGCGCTAACCTATTCATTTTCAGATGCTACCTTATAAAGCTACCCTATGCACTACCTAATTTATCGTATGCGCTAAACTAAGACTTTTATGCACTAAAACGTTAAAACCGAATTTCTAAAATAAAAAATTGACTAAAAACAATCAAATTCAAAATCAAAAAGGGGTCAAAAGGGTTGACTTACCAGTGGTCCATACATGGCAAGCCTCCGATGCCTCTGAACGTGCTCGAATCGATGCGTAGAATAGGGAATAGGCATTTTGTCTTCTCTCCAAAAGTCTTTTTCTCCAAAGTCAACAAGCACAAATGAGACAAAACAAAGCACTTTTTCCCTTTTATAGGGTAAAATGAAATTAGGGTTAGGGAAATGAGCATGTAATTTGCTTGCGGTCTCCCTCATACCCTCGCACACGTCAATTATCGGGAGATGAATCAAATTCAACGTTTCACCTAGCCAAAATTTTGCATCGCAAACACAATTATCAAATCAAATCAATTTTTTTCAAAATTTTGATTCATCTCCTGAGGGGGCATTATCACCATCATTTATCGAATCTGGGGCATCACACATCAAATCTGGGGCACAACATGAAAATCCATAAAAATGACATTGATCATAAAATCGCAACGACACATCATTTTCTTTGAAATAACATGTGAACACACGTTACTTCAAAGAAGGGCAAAATGTAGACGTATAAAAATGACCATATTCCTAAATGAATATTTTTATGTTCATTTCTCTGTTTAATTAAATCCAATTTAATTAAATTACCAGCATTCCTCTATTTAATTAAGTAAATTACTCAATTAAATTCACTATACCATTTAATAGGATAAATTCATTTTATTCAATTAAAGCCCCTATCCACTTTTTAATTAAATTCAAATTTAATTAAAATAGTTATCCTAAATTAAATAAATCTAATTTATTTAATTGCAACCAAATTGAATTAAATTCAATTAAAACCTATTTTCCCTCACCCACTTGCAAAATCCTATACCTCCCACTTGCATCCTAACCCTCTTTCTAACCTCTTCTAGATTCTTCTAAATCTGATTAATTAACCCAAACCCATCCATTATCCCTTTTCCCTAAATTTGAGGAGGTCACTTCTCAAATTTGGAGTATAGTCTTCAAAATGCATTAAAGTCTTTATCCATTCAACAAGCTAACTTGTTGAACACCCCCAAATTTGGAAGGACTCTTACAAATTTGTCCCCAAAGTCTTCATAACCATTAATGGTTAACTCAACCCTCTTACATGGTTAAAGAATTTCCATAAACTCAACCTCCATCTAACCCAAGGGTCTCATCAAGAATTTATTTCTTTAACCATGGTTATCCTTAAACCTTTGCACAAGAGTTTATCCTTTTGGTAAAAGCTTTATCCAATGGATAACCCTAGCTTAACCTTAACCCTTAACCCCTAGGGTAACCATGAGGTCTTCTCAAGCATTTAATGCTTCTTACATCTCCTCTAAACCAACCTTATGTTGACAATTGTCACCATTTCATTGGTGTCAATTGCAAACATGGATTGATAATTTTCAAATTCAACCCTTGTTGCCTCTTTCAATCCTGGCCATCCATTGCCCTATTTTTGCTATAAATAGAGTTCTCATTCCTCCATTTTTTCAGATCATCTAAGTCTTTAGCATCACACTTATACTCAAATCCATTCAATCTTTCATATTTCATATATGCTCATCATTTAGCCTCTCTTTAAAATAGGAATTAATCTAAATTTGCAAATTTAGAGTAAGTTCTTATCATTTAGCTTAAATCATAGACTAATATAGTATGCTAGGATAGTCTTGTTTACTAACCTTGTCATCTTATAGCTATTTTATTGCATTTGTAGCATCATGTATAGCTTAGGATGCATCTCATCTTAAAATCAATAAAAACATCCCTCGTTCTTGCATTTGTCATCCCTAAACTATTTTGCTCAGTGATCTGAGAGCAAAAACATTGGTTTGAGGGACCGTGGAAGATAGAGAACCATGGAACCAACCTTGGGAAGCTGAGCCATACTTCATGACTCCATAGCTTGCACCAAGAAGGCCTGTGGGTGTGTGAGCAAGGTTCCCTAGAGCTCCATTTTTCACATTTTGAGTTCTATTGACCTGCTTTTCCCGCATACAGCTAAGATCCCAATGACTGTGGAAGACACATATGACATAGTCGACCCTATTTATTATGAGAAGAAGATTGTTGACTCCCCACTTCCACTTGTGCAATGGTCGAAGAAGAAAAGTAAATCTATTACACAAAGGATCTGATCCAGGAGGATCTTCAGGACCTAAAATTGAAGTATCCCCAAAACTCCAGCAATTAGCATCAGATTGAAGTCCTCAGAATTTTGGACCCAACGCAACTTGAACGGGCGAAAAAGGAGTCCGTATGCTCAAGTTATGGCTGGTCAAAGTTGGGTCAAACTAGATACGGAGGTCGCCAAAAAGGTGAAAATCCAAACTCCTCAAAATCAGTCAAAATTGGCATCATCGCGTAGAGCTCGTCGAGACGATTCCAACGATATGCTGTTTGTCAAAAACGGAGTTCGTATGCCCGACTTATAAGCAGTCAAAGTTCGGTCAACTCAAGTGCACAATGATGACATCAGCATCGTATGGGATGACGTCAGCATGCTGAGGTGGCAAAAATAAAAAATGGACCAATCCACAACTGACACGTGGCAGTATGCTGGCATATTGATTGGACGTGACGTGGACGTTGACTCGGAGTCTTCGACGAATCGTTGCGCGACACGAGGCTTCCTTTGCAAGCGACATATGGCCACCCTTTTCTTCTCACGGGTGCGGAGCAGTCTGTTTGTTTGGAAAAGAAAAAGTAATTCGGGGGGTTTAGAACCCCGAACCTCCCATATTCCGCTTAGCCCGCCGACCAACTCCCCTAGAAGTTAATCTATTCACCGGTTGCTTTTTTTATTTCTTCAGTTTAAAATGGCTTTCAAAAATAGACATCGCTGGGGTTTGAACCCGCAACTGCCGGCGGCATAAAATCGCACGCCACCGCTACTCTGTTGATAGCATTTACTATTTTTTGGTGCGGATTTTATCTAAAGTTTAACTGAACCGCCAACCTTAGTAAAATAAGGTTTTTTTGTTAATTTTTACCCCAAAATTGGTAAGAGCCAAATCTGTTAAAAATGGCTAAAGGGTTAATTCGAGAGGGGAATTAATTGAAGGGCTTATTTTTGTAAATGGTTGTTATAGCCTTATTTTGGCTAATTTCAAGTATAAAAGGGGGGCTAGGAGTCTTCTTCAAGCTATCTATTAGTTGATCATTCTCCATTTGTATCCCGTTCTCTTAGTCTTGGAGAGGCTTTTGTGAGAGAATATTTTAGAGGGATTTAGGAGAAAGTGAGAGTTTCTCTTATGAGAAGAATTCTTGTAGGAGAAGAATAAGATGTAATAATGCTCGATCGTTGTAGTAAAGCCTTTCAAGCAAAGTCTTTTCTTGCTCTTTTAGAAACCAGACTTGAGGCTTTGAGAGCTTGTATGCAAGGGGGTTCGAGTAAGGATTTTGTATGACGACTTTGTGGATGGACTACAAGATGTTGTAATCAACTTTTGGAGCATTATTAATTAACCGGTCACTCAGTTGAGCTAGACCCGGAGACGTAGTCCGTTCAACCGGACGAACTCCGAGATCAAACCGGTTCTCTCTCTCTTTCTCTATTTCATGTGTTTTAATGTGCTTTTTTAAGTTTTAATTAACTTTCTTTTGTATATTGCACTAGCACATCGGGGGTATTTCTGAATATTCAGTTCTTTGTAATTACCTTCCATCTGGTTCATGTCATTCTTAATGTTTAATGTATTTTCAGTTAAACATTAGACATTAAGCATCTGTACACTTATTCTGCAATTTTGTTTCACTTAGTATATCGTTGCCTTGGTCCTAATCAGATCAGGATCTCTCCTATCTTAGAAAACACCAATGCTTGGTTGCTAAAAATGAATCTCAGGATGAAATAGCTTCCCACTAGTTCAGGAGATGATGACAATAGTGATGGTCCATTGGGCAAGACAATGATAGCTAAAACAAGAACCAAGAGCAAGGCAGACTCACAAGCACTATCCTCAACTCCTACGGTACAATCAAAGGGTAAAGGGCCCAAAATCAAATTTACTATTAAAGGGTCAAAGAAGGGTGAATCATCATCCGCATCACAGGAAGCAATAACAAAGGAGTCAGAACAACTGCCTGCCAGTGAAGCTAGAAAGGGAAAGGAGGTCAAAGAAGGTGAAATTCCTCAATAAGAGGAAGTATAGGCAGAAGAAGTATCTCACCCAACTGAAGTTGACACCCCAATTATTTCACAATTAATCGTCCACTATATTGACTCTGACTCCGACTCTGACCAAGAGGATGAGGATTTTAAAGAAGATGGAGATCTAAGTATGGGCATGACACAATCAAAGACCGTTGGTCAATTTTTTACTATAACCAACTTCTCTAATTTAGATGATATCCCTTCATCTACTTTTGAATCCACCATGATGGATTTTAATGAAACCTTGCAAGATGCACTTGCAAAGCAGGTTTCGGTAGATTTACCCGCCACTACTACCACCATCACAACAATTCCTCCATTGGTAAGTGTTGAAGTTACACTCACAACACCCTCAACTCTCCCACCTGTCACTAAAGAGGTAGTAGCAACAAATGTTCTACTAGATGCTTCAATATCAGTACCATCAGTAACACTCACAACTGCTCCAAGTTCTAGTCAACCTGCTCCTGAATCTTCGACCCCAATGGTGAAGGACCACCCTTTGAAGCTCTCCCTCCTTCTTGTTTTGTTGGTGTTATGCTTCTTATGAAGCCATTGTACATAAAATAATGAGCCATGTGCTCATAGGTCCTAGTTAGGGTCCTAATTGAGGTCTTAGGGGTCATAAGTCAAGATTAAGATTTTCTTGAAAATGGAGGGTATGTGTGTCCTGGAGGTGTTTAAGGGTTCTTCATAGCATGGTGGTGTCCTTAGGTTGGCCCAATGTGGGTTTAGGAGTCATGATAAGCAAAATTGAGAAAGTTGCTCAAAAGTTGCATGACAACTTTTAAAAGTTGTCAAGCAACTTTTCCACTAGGAGGTCAAAATCCTTAGGTTGGCATGGAAAACCCTAATATGGGCACACAAACTAAGGCCAAGGTGGTATAAGTATTTGAAAACCCTAAATGAATGGGTTGGATGTCAGAGATTGTACGGCCCAAGCAAGAAGAGCTTGACTGTGACTGTTTGTTGGTTACCAGTCAGATTGAATGAAGTTACCGGGCAAGTAAATGGATTGAATTGCATGCAAAGCTATGTGAAATGTCTTCTATGGTGTAAATACTTTCATTGTGAGTGATTATTTTAGGTTTTTGTTTACCGGTTGAGTGTGTTTGTAAATAGTTTGTAATTTGCAGTCTCACTATCCAGTTTTGGACTGGTTTGTGCAAATGAAGTTCTAACTCCATTCCCCATTGTGGAATCACCATGAAACCATGGAGAATGAGAGTGAAGATCCTATACTATAGTCCCATGCAAGAAGGGTCCTTAAAAATATAGGAAGGCCAAGCAAAGACCCACTCCTAGGTGAGACTGGACAGTGCCCGGTTAGGAGAGGTCAAGTTGCAGAGGTCTTGGAGAGAAAGGTTGGTTAGAGGAGAGCACACCCTTTGGAGGAGGTGCAAAGGAGTGTGTGAAGCATCACTGGTGTGGAGGAGGAGCCTCCACCAATCCAAACAACGTGACTAAAACACAAAACCTTCACTGTGACCAAGGAAGACCCTAAAAACCCTCACAAAAACCCTTGAAAACCTTAAATTCCACCTAGGACAGTGTACAGACACTTGGAGGCCTAAAACCTAGAAAATCTTTGAGTCCTTGCCAAATGAATGGCAGTCCATTTTGGGAATTAGGGTTGTTTGTGCATCATTTGTGAGAGGGAGCCCTAAAAGACCGGGTAGGAGGCCTAATTGGTCCTAATCCTTGTAGCCCTATTTGAAGGCAAAAACACAAAATGGTGAAATTGGTAAGGGGTTGAAGGCTTGAAACCTCTTGGGGGCACATGAATGGGTGGAAATACCATGAAATAGACCTATTATAACCTTGCTAATATCTTGGAATGTGTGGAACAAGGCTAGCCCTTATTAGCCATAGTAAGGGGTTTTGAGTGTCATGAGTAGGTGAGACCTTAGGAGCAGCATAGCAACTCATTGGTGGGTGGATTGGGCAAGGTCAGGGGATTCCTCAAGCAAAGGAAGTCCTAGAGATCCTAGGGTGTGAGGAGAACACTAGGTGATCCAAGGAAATGATCCAAGAGCATAGACTAGGCTAGTCTATACCAAACCCCATCCCATCACCCAAGTCAGCAAGGAGCTACTACTCCATCATCCAATCTAGAACTACCCCCTTGGATGGAGGTAGTGGCCCCTAAGAGGAAAAAATATGTAATATCTCTTGATTAATTTGACTTTGAACTTTTAGTTCCTTCAAAGCCTAAGGGAATGAAAAAGCCAAAGATGGTATCTCAGGTGGTAGTAGACTCAACTTCCAAGAGAAAATACGCTGAAGTTATGGTGTCATCGTCAGACAAGGACAAAGGAAACATACAATTAGAAGATTATACCATGCGGGTTGTAGAGCTCAGGGTGGAAACACATGAAAGTGTGAAATTAGATTCTCAGATAGCACTTGATTCTTTGTTGAGAAGATTGGATCAGGAGAGGGATGAGAAAAATATCTTGAAGCAAAAGTGTGTTACTACTTACTTAGATTGCCATTAGTCATATGTTCAAAGTTATTCTATACATTCTAGTCGGTTACTTCTACCGAATCTTACTGTCGGTAAGAACAGTGCAGTCGGTTAAAGAAGCAAGTAGTCTCAGAGCGTAGTATACACCGAACACTCTACCGAGTAACACTCTATGTCTACCGAGCAGCAAGAATGATATACCGAGTGAACACACACCAAGTGAAACGTTTTACTACATTCACTGAACCTAGACATATATGGGAAATGTGTTACAAAGATCAAGGAACAAGTAACTGTTATCACATTGGAAATTGCACTTAAAGATTGTGTATGATTTTGAGGTCATCTAACCAATGAAATATTTTGCATGGTTATTCATTCAATAAATCATGTTTGTAAGATCGAAGCAATGAATCGGATCACCAACATAAGAGATCTATTTATACAGCATGGATTGAAATCAGATATATACATGTAGAGATAGAGTGAGAGACACAAAGGTGTATGAAGTAAGACATGTATGATACATAAGAAAGCACAAAGTGTTATGACTGTTATAGAGAAACTCAGAGGTCACCGAGAAGGATTTCAAAGAACAGTCAAGGAACAGAGTAAATAGAAGGGTTTACCGAGTTAATATATGGATTGCCGAGGTATGCTATAAGCAAGGTAATATCATTTTGAGCACATAGAATCTGCTATAACATTCCATATGTAAAGTTACAGATATTTGTAATGATTTATTGTTATATTTTGAAGTTGTAAGAGAAACCTTTAACAGGGTAGAAGACTCTAACTAAGTTTATAAATTGTAAAGCCTCTAACCAGGTGCAACATTTAGAATAAGTGTTGTAAAATCCTTTAGCAAGGTAGATCTAACAGATCTTGATACTCCTAACAGGGTAAGCTATCAGAAATAGCTAAACATGTAGCTCTAACTGAGAAACCTTTATTATTGCAGTAGTGAAGTTGTGGGTGCCATCCCCACCATAGTTTTTCTCTCTAACCAAGAGTTTTTGCATAACCAAAATATATGAGTTATGGAGTGAATCATGTATGATTGCTATCTATTTGTTTTAGCTTTATATTATGTTACTGCACTATTCAGTTTATGCATAACAGTAAAGTTATTGTTGAAAAAAAGTTTTGAAGTACTGATTCACCCCTCCCCTCTCAGTACATTAGCTTTCCATATTGGGCCTAACAATTGGTATCAGAGCTTCAATCTTGGAAAAGGGTTTAACTGCCTAAAGAGAAAGATCTTATCAATGGAAGGCTATAAACAATCTTGGAGAATTGTATATTTGCAAGAAGAGTTGGATCATGCTAATTGAGTGATTGCAGACATGCAAAGACAAATGCAAAAGTCTCTGAAAGTTAGAAGAAGGTTACCTGATGATTTGCAAGACTCTCAAGAGTTATTAGAACAAATTGAGACATCATCTGAGAATAGTATGTCTAAAGAGACCAAATAAATGATTGAAGTGTTGAAAGAAAAGAACAAAGCACCGACTGCTCAGCTAAAAGCAATGAAAAGAGGACATGAGCATTTCAACACTGATGGGATGGGGTTTGGGATAGACTAGCCTAGTCCATGCTCTTGGATCCTTCCTTAGATCACTTGGTGTTCTTCTCACAACCTAGGGTCTCTAGGACTTCCTTTTCTTGAGGAATCCCCTAACCTTACCCAATCCATGCACCAATGAGTTGCAATGCTGCTCCTAAGGTCTCACCTACTCATGAGATCAAAACCCCTTACTATGGCTAGTAAGGGCTAAGCTTGTTCCACACCTTCCAAGGTCTTAGCAAGGTTATATTAGGTCAACTTCATGGTTTTTCCACCAATTCATGTGCCCCCAAGAGGTTACAAGATTCCAACCCCTTACCGGTTTCACTATTTTGTGTTTTTGCTTTCAAATAGGGCTACAAAGATTAGGACCAATTAGGCCTGCTACCCGGTACTTTAGGGCTTCCTCTCAAAAATGATGCACAAACTACCCAAACTCCCAAATTAGACTACCATTCATTTGGCAAGGGCTCAAGGATTTATCTGGTTTTGGGCCCCCAAGTGGTCGTACAATGCCTTGGGCAAATTTTGGGGTTTTTAAGGGTTTTGTGAGGGCTTTTAGGGTCTACCTGGGTCACAGTGAAGGTTTTTTGTTTTAGCCACATTGTTTAGATTGGTGGAGACTCTTCCTTCACACTAGTGATTCTTTACTCACTCCTCTACACCTCCTCTAAAGGGTGCACTCTCCTCTAACCAACCTTGCTCTTCAAGACCTCTGGAACTTGACCTCTCCTAGCCGGGCACTATCCAGTCTCACCTAGGAGTGGGCCTTTTCTTGGCCTCCCTACATTTTCAAGGGCCCTTCTTTCATTGGACTATAGTACAGGGTCTTCACTTCCATTCCCCATGGTTTCATGGTGATTCCGCAATGGGGAATGGAGTTATGGCTTCATTTGCACAAACCAGTCCAAACTGGACAGTGACAATGCAATTTACAAACAATTTACAACACACTCAATCGACAAATAAAAACCTAATCTAATTTCTCACAATGGAATTATTTACACCTTAGAAGACATTCCACATAGGTTTTCATGCAAATCAATCCATTATCTTGCTCGGTAGCTTCATTCAAACTAACTGGTAACCACAAAAACAGTCACAGTCAATTCAGGCTTAGGCCGTACAATGTCTGACATCCAACCCATCCAATTAGGGTTTGAAAATAATTATACCACCTTTGCCTCAGTCTGTGTGCCAATACTAGGGCTCTCCACGCTTAATAAGGTTTTTTGACCTTTTGGGTGGAAAAGCTGCTTGACAACTTTTAAAAGTTGTCATGCAACTTTTGCATCTTTTGAGCAACTTTGCCATTATTGCTTTTCATGACTACAAGGCCTATTTTGGGCTATCCTAAGGACATCAACATGACAATAAGGCCTAACACACATCCAAGGCACACTCAACCTCTCCTGCACAAGAAATCACAAAAAACACTAAGGACCTACAACTAGGACCTAATGAAGAACAAATGAGCTCATGGCCCTTATTACATGTACACTGGCTTCAAAAGAAGCATAACACCAACAAAAAAGAAGGAGGGAGAGCTTGGAAGGGTTGTCCTACACCATACTCGCCCTCTGCACACAACTAAGAAATAGGAGAAGAGATGAGAGCCGGGTCTATGCCAAGCTACTTGAACTTGCTCTCCGCCACCCAAGTAGCTTTAGATACCGGTTGATCTACCCATTTGACTAAGTGCTCCATGTAGACCTCGTGTCTAGTATACTTCTTTACTTTGGATTCCAATATCTCCTCTACCATAGGCTTCTTCACTTGAGGTAAGGTATTCACATCCAGGTCTTGTAGTACCTTGGCTTGGTTCTCAGTCTGCCTTGCTATCTCTTCCTTGTACACTACTAGATCTGCAACATTAAAGACTGGTGAAATGGCTAAGTCTGAAGGTAAATCAACCTTATAGGTGTTCTCACCATAGTTTACCAAAATTTCAAAAGGTCCTACCCTCTTCATTTTCACTTTGGTAGGCTTACCACTTTGCATCCTAGCTTTGCTCAGATGGACCATCACATAGTCACCCACCTTGAACTAAACTTCTCTCCTTTTCTCATCCACTTTGGCTTTCAATTTTTGAGTGGATTCAAGTATGGCCTTCTTGACTTGCTCTTGAACTTCCTTGATGGTTTGAGTGAAGTCCTTTTCTTGCCCACTCTTCATCTCCAAAGTACTAAGGTCTCTCAACTCACATACTCCCCTTGGATGTCTGCCATATACAACCTCAAAAGGACTTCTATCAATGGTCCTATTCACACTGTCATTATATGCAAACTCTGCTTGAGGAATGATAAGGTCCCATGTCTATCCATACTCCTTAGTTAGACACCTCAACAAATTGCCTAACACTCTATTGGTGACTTCAGTTTGACCATCTGTTTGTGGATGGTAAGCTAATAGAAATGACAAGTTAGTTCCTAGTCTCCTCCATAATGTTTGCCAAAAATGACCCATGAACTTGTTGTCCCTATCTGAAACAATGCTTAAAGGGAGTCCATGAATCCTAACAATCTCTTTGAAGAAGAGATGTGCAACATAGCTAGCATCATGTGTAGTCTTACATGGAATGAAATGACTCATCTTGGAAAATCTATCTACTACCACATAGATGCTATCCATACCTATTTTATTCTTGGGAAGTCCTACTACAAATTCCATGCTTATACATTCCCAAGGTCTATTTGGGACTGGTAATGGTTGATAGAGACTAGCATTGCTTGATCCTCCTTTTGCTCTTTGGCATACACCACATTGCTCTACATACCTCTTTACATCTCTTGGCAACTTAGGCCAATAATAGTACCCCTGCACCAATCTAAGGTCTTATTGACTCCAAAGTGTCCACTTAAACTACCATTATGTTTTTCTTGGATGAGGTTCTCCCTCATGGATCCTCTTTGTACACATAACTGGTTACCTTTGAATATGAGACCATTTTGGAGAGTGTAATCTGCATACTCACCATGGAAATGGTTCTCAAACTCCTTGCAAACCTTGTAAGCTGATGAGAAGTCTTCATCTCCTTCATAGAGGTCTTTGAAACCTTCTATTCCTATGCTCTACAAATGTAGTTCTTGAACTGTCAACTACTTTTTCCTTAAGGCATCTGCCACCTTATTAAGTTTCCGCTTCTTATGCTTGATGGTGAAGGTGAAGGATTGGAGGTATTCCATCCATTTCAGATGTCTATTGCTAAGATTCTCTTGAGTATTAATGTAACTCAATGCCTGATTGTCTGTGAACACTACAAATTCCTTTGGGAGTAGGTAATGCCTCCATTATTTAAGACACTGCACTAATGCATACAACTCTAGGTCATAGGCTGAGTACTTCTTCTTTGCTTCATTAAGTTTCTCACTGAAAAATGCCACAGGTCTTCCCTCTTGACTCAATACACCACCTACTACAATTCCACTTGCATCACACTCCAAAGTGAATAGCTTATCAAATGTAGGTAGGAGAAGGATAGTTTTTGTGGCTACTTCTTGTTTCAACAATTGAAATGCTTTGTCAGCCTATTCAGTCCATTTAAACTTGGTTTTAAGGTCTCCTTTAATGGTGTCAAGGACTAGTGCACATATTCCATTGAAGTTCCTCACAAACTTCCTATAGAATTGAGCTAATCCATGGAAACTTCTAACTTCAGTCCTTGTTCTAGGTGTAGGCCAATTCAAGATTGCCTCCACTTTGCTTGGATCCATCTTCAAGTTTCCTTTAGACACCACAAATCCTAAGTAGACTAGCTCTTGCTTCAAGAAGTCACACTTCTCTAGGTTGATGAATAAGTTCTCCTCATGCAACCTCTCTAAGACTAACCTCGAATGCTCAAGATTCTCCTCTTTGGTTCTACTATAGATGAGAATGTCATCTAGGTACACTACCACAAATCTGCCTGTGAAGTCTTTTAACACCTCATTTAGCAACCTCATGAAGGTGCTTCGAGCATTGGTGAGTCCAAATGACATCACAAGCCATTCATACAATCCCTCTGTGGTTTTAAAAGCAGTCTTCCACTCATCACCCTCCTTAATTCTTATCTAGTGATAACCACTTTTAAGGTCTAGCTTGGTAAAATACATAGCCCCTCCTAAACAGTCCATCAAATCCTCTATTCTAGGAATAGGAAACCTATACCTTATGGTGATCCTATTGATTTCTCTTGAGTCAGTGCAAAGTCTCCACTTGCCTCCCTTCTTTGATGCTAGCACTACTGGGACTACACATGGGCTGATGCTCTTCTTAATCAGTCCTTGTTCCAATAACTCCTACACTTGCCTTGCTACCTCCTAGTTTTGATCAGGTGTGAGCTTATATGAAGCCTTGTTAGGTAAGGATGCACCAGGGACAAAGTCTATTTGATGGCTTATAGACCTTCTTGGTGGGAGTATTGCAGGTGCTCCATCACTCACTATGTCCTTATACTCTTGCAACATGTGCTTCACCTCCTTGGGTACTTCTACCTGCAACTTGTCTTCTTCCTCCTTTGGCTTCACAAAGATGGCACACTTCACTATCTCCTCCTCTTGTAGCAAGTTTAAAAAATCTTTACCCATAGCCAATAAAACACTAGGTGTTCTTGAAGTTCCCTCTTCATTCTCTATCAAAGATTGAATCTTGAAGGTCTTGTTGTCCTTCTTAAAGGAAATGGAGTTCTCCTCTCCATCATAGATCACCTTCCTATCAAATTGCTAGGGTCTTCCTAGCAATAGATGACAAGCATCCATAGGTAACACATCACAAAGGATCTTATCCTTGTATTCTCCAATGGAAAACTCCACCCAAGTCTGTTCATTGACTAGCACACTCTGTTCATGATTCAACCATGTCACCTTATATGGGTTAGTTTGGCGTATCTTGAGAGTTTCAACTTCTTAACTGCCTCTTCTGATATGATATTGTTAGTTGACCTTGAATAAACTATCACCTTGCAAACTTTACCAAGAATCTTGCATCTCACCCTAAACAATGCTCTCCAATGCTTAGGTTCATTCTTGACTGGCTGTCTTATCAAGACCATATTGAACATCAAATTTTTTCGAATCTCTGATTCAATATGGTCCACCTCAAGTGTTTTTCTACTTGAAGAGTCTTTATGTGTATAAGCAACCATCTTTGCACTACTTGATGATGTAGGCTTGTCAGGGCATCTATATGTCGGGTGTCCCAATTGTCCACAATTGTAACACTTCATTGTTGCAAAGTAGGAGTTACCTCTGTCAGTACCTCTACCCCTATTTGGACCACCTTGTGCTCCTCTTCCTCTAGAATGTCCTCCTCTAAGATTGGCTTCATTGCCATGCTCAATCAACTTGGCTTCTCCTTGGTTCCTTTGCTCATTTTCCTTTCTTTGATAACTACCTCATTGATTCACTTGATCTCCATGTTTGCATCTACCCCTGTTATTGGAGTCTCCTTTCCTTTTGTTCCTCTCTTCTACCTTGGCAGCAAGCTGATGACATATTTGAATAGTAGTAGGAGTCCATAGGCTTATCTCCTCTTGAATGTTTCACTTTGGGCCACTTAGATACCTAGCCACCTTAATAGACTCATCTTCTTGGACTTTGGACCTAAGACATATCTTTTGAAACTCTTCAGTGTAGGAGGTGTAAAGCAGAAAATCGATTGAACCCTAGTTGCTCTCCCCTCTTCCAACTCCAAGGAGAGAGAAGGGAGGTTACTAGGGTTGATGGTTTTCACTTAAGGAGACTTTACATTCAAAAGAGGGGTTGAAACCCACAAGATCCAATCCCACACAATGCAAGATTGGATGCTAAATGAGTTTCAAGGGTTAAGACAGCAAGGCTACCCTCTTTTGTAAAGAATGTTGATAAGAGAATTAAGCTAGGAATGCATAGAAAATGAGAAAGATTCGCTTATAAACTAAGATAGGGATATAGGATGAAGCTGCGGACCTAGAATTAGCAGTAAAATGTCGATATGGCGCTGTCCTGCAAATTTGAGTAAAAGTTGACGGGATGATGGCGCCCGGTGTGCACATGGTCCTTCGAAAAATCCACGAAACGAAGGGGGATCTGTTCGTCTCTGCACAAGGATTCTAGATCTTCAATTTCAGCCGCGTACCTGCAACCTACACACAAAAAAGCGAAGACGATTGGGGGGTTAGGGATTAGGGGTTTGCCTTTAGGTCAAACCCCGGTTTTGGAATTAACCAAGAAATGAGAAATGCTATAAATGTAAATGATTGTATTGCAAAACAAGTACTAATACCTTCTTTTAAGGATGTTTGTATCCTTATGTGCGAAGGTATAGATGTTGTTGTTTGTTGTATGTTGTATGTTGTATGTAGCATGTAGTAAGTGATCTCCTCTTCAATGGTTGAATCCTTGTCTTGAATGCAACACTTAGCCTTGAATGGAGACTTAGAATGATCAATTTCTTGAAGGAATGCTTGAATGCTTGAATGTTTGAATGCTTGAGTATCGTTTCCATTCTTTTACACATATGTCCTTCTTACCCAAATGGGAGAGGAAAATGTAGTTTATATACTTGCCATTTAGGGTTAAAAGACTGATTTTCCCGACCTTAGGCCGACCAGGAAAGATAATTTTCCAAATTGCAAACAAAAAGACCCGAAGTCCCAAAGGAGACCGGGCCCAAAATAGGGCCAGGGACCAGGGCACTGGGCACCATGGTCTTGGGGGACCAGGGCGCTGGGCACCATGGTCCTGAAGGACCAGGGCACTGGGCACTCTGGTCCCACCTCCCGGGACAGCAGGGTGCAAAGGAGGTTCAGGCCAGGGTGCAAGAAAAATGCATTTTTTGGTGTCGTGGACAAGTTTCAGGGTCTCCATTTAGGTTCCGTGTTGCGTCGCCATCGTGAAGACTGAAATGCAGTTGAAATTGCAAGTGTCACAATTTTAGGACGCTATAGGAGGTCACATCAAGATCCTTCTGCTTTAATCCTTGTCTCTTCTTATGAAGTTGGACTTCATAATCCTTTGGTAAGTAGTTCTCCTTGATCTTACTCACCATGGCCTTCCAATTGGCAATAGGTAGCTTCCACATACTAATTCTTTCTTCTTGTAGGTACTTCCACCATGTCAAAGTTGCTCCCCTTAATCTTGATTGGGCAACTTTAACCTTTTGAACCTCTATCATTCCTTCACACTCAAAGTGGTTTTCCATGCCCTCAATCCATTCCATAACAGTGTCAATATCCATTCTTCCACTAAAATGTGGCAATCCTTCAAAAGGTTTGGTGTTTAAAGCCTTAATAGCCTTTACAAAAGGTTCTTCATTGAACAAGGGATCTGTTTTAGGTATTATGTCATCTATGTCTATAGTCTTCTTGCCTTTACCCTTGGTGTCTTCATCCCAAGGTCCTTGTGTCCTCTGATCCACCACTTCCTGCAGTTTATCCCTTATCTCACTCATAGCTTCTTCAAGTAGTCTATTTTTCTCCTTCTACTCTTCTACCTCTCTAGCCAGCTCTACATTAGTGACCATTCTGCTCTCCCCTACTAATTCACTAGTATCTAGAAACATACACAATCCTCCAAGTCTTTTACTTGCTCTGATACCAATCTGATGGGATGGGGTTTGGGATAGACTAGCCTAGTCCATGCTCTTGGATCCTTCCTTGGATCACCTAGTGTTCTCCTCACACCCTAGGGTCTCTAGGACTTCCTTTGCTTGAGGAATCCCCTGACCTTGCCCAATCCACCCACCAATGAGTTACAATGCTGCTCCTAAGGTCTCACCTACTCATGAGACTCAAAACCCCTTACTACGGCTAATAAGGGCTAAGCTTGTTCCACACCTTCCAAGGTCTTAGCAAGGTTATATCAGGTCAACTTCATGGTTTTTCCACCCATTCATGTGCCCCCAAGAGGTTACAAGATTCCAACCCCTTACCGATTTCACTATTTTATGTTTTTGCTTTCAAATAGGGCTACAAGGATTAGGACCAATTAGGCCTACTACCCGATCCTTTAGGGCTTCCTCTCACAAATGATGCAAAAAATACCCAAACTCCCAAAATGAACTGCAATTCCTTTGGTAAGGGCTCAAGGATTTGCCTAGTTTTGGGCCCCCAAGTGGCCGTACAGTGCCTTGGGTGAATTTTGGGGTTTTTAAGGGTTTTGTGAGGGCTTTTAGGGTCTGCTTGGGTCACAATGAAGGTTTTGTGTTTTAGCCACTGATGAGATGGGGTTTGGGATTGACTAGCCTAGTCTATGCTCTTGGATCCTTTCCTTGGATCACCTAGTGTTCTGCTCACACCCTAGGGTCTCTAGGACTTCCTTTTCTTGAGGAATCCCCTGACCTTGCCCAATCCACCCACCAATGAGTTGCTATGCTGCTCCTAAGGTCTCACCTACTCATGAGACTCAAAACCACTTAGTATGGCTAATAAGGGCTAGGCTTGTTCCACAACTTCCAAGGTCTTAGCAAGCTTATAACAGGTCTATTTCATGGTCTTTTCCACCCATTCATGTGCCCCAAAGAGGTTTCAAGCCTTCAACCCCTTACCAATTTCACCATTTTGTGTTTTTTCCTACAAATAGCGCTACAAGGATTAGGACCAATTAGGCCTCCTTCCCGGTCTTTTAGGGCTCCCTCTCACAAATGATGCACAAACAACCCTAACTCCCAAAATGGATTGCCATTCATTTGGCAAGGACTCAAGGATTTTCTAGGTTTTAGGCCTCCAAGTGTTCGTACACTGTCCTAGGTGGATTTTAAGTTTTTCAAGGGTTTTTAGGGTCTGCTTGGGTCACAGTGAAGGTTTTGTGTTTTAGCCACCTTATTTGGATTGGTGGAGATTCCTCCTTCACACCAGTGATGCTTCACACACTCCTCTGTACCTCCTCCAAAGGATGCACTCTCCTCTGACCAACCTTGCTCTCCAAGACCTCTGCAACTTGACCTCTCCTAGCTGGGCACTGTTTAGTCTCACCTAGGAGTGAGTCTTTGCTTGGCATCCTTGCATTTTCAAGGGCCCTACTTGCATGGGACTATAGTACAGGGTCTTCACTTCCATTCCGCATGGTTTCATGGTGATTCCACAATGGGGAATGGAGTTATGACTTCATTTGCACAACCACTCTAAAACTGGACAGTGAGACTACAAATTACAAACTATTTAGAAACACACTCAACCGGTAAACAAAAACCTATACTAATCACTCAGAATGAAAGTATTTACATCTTAGAAGGCATTTCACATAGGTTTGCATTCAATTCAATCCATTTTCTTTCTCGGTAACTTCATTCAATCTGACTAGTAACCAACAAACAATCATAGTCAAGCTCTTCTTGCTTGGGCCATACAATCTCTAACATCCAACCCATTCATTTAGGGTTTTCAAATACTTATACCACCTTGGCCTTGGTCTGTGTGCCCATGTTAGGGTTTTCCATGCCAAACTAAGGATTTTGACCTCCTGGTGGAAAAGTTGCTTGACAACTTTTAAAAGTTGTCATGCAACTTTTGAGCAACTTTCTCAATGTTGCTTTTCATGACTCCTAAACCCACATTGGGCCAACTTAAGGACACCACCATGCTATGAAGGACCCCTAAACACCTCTAGGACACACATACCCTCCATTTTAAAGAAAATCTTAATCTTGATTTATGACCCCTAAGACCTCAATTAGGACCCTAACTAAGACCTATGAGCACATGGCTCATTATTTTTTATACAATGGCTTCATAAGAAGCATAATACCAACAAAACAAGAAGGAGGGAGAGCTTGGAAGGGTGCTTCTACACCTTAATCCCCCTCTACACATAACGAAGAAAAAGAAGAAGAAATGAGAGTAGGGTCTATTCCAAGTGACTTGAACCTACTCTCCTCCAACCATGTAGCTTCAGATACAAGTTGATCTGTCCATTTCGCTAAGTGCTCCATGTAGACTTGGTGTTTATTAGATTTCTTCACCCTTGATTCCAAGATCTCCTCTGCTTTAGGTTTCTTCACTTGAGGTAAGGCATTTACTTCCAAGTCTTGTAATACCTTGGCTTGGTTCTCAGTCTCCCCTACTATCTCTCCCTTGTACATTACTAGATCAGCAACATTGAAGTCTGGTGAAATGGCTAAGTCTGAAGGTAAATCAACTTTATAGGTGTTCTCACCATATTTTGCCAGAATTTGACAAGGTCCTACCCTCTTCATCTGCAGTTTGGTAGGCTTACCACTTTGCATCCTAGCCTTGCTCAAATGGACCATCACATAGTCACCCAGCTTGAACTGAACTTCTCTCCTTTTCTCATCCACTTTGGCTTTCAGTTTTTGAGTGGATTCAAGGATGGCCTTCTTAACTTTCTCTTGAACTTCCTTGATGGTTTGAGTGAAGTCCTCTGCTTGTCCACTCTTCATCTGCAAAGTACTAAGGTCTCTCAACTCACATACTCCCCTTGGATGTCTGCCATACACAACCTCAAAAGGACTTCTACCAGTGGTCCTATTCATACTGTCATTATATGCATACTCTGCTTGAGGAATGATTAGGTCCCATGTCAGACCATACTCCTTAGTTAGAAACCTTAACAAATTCCCTAACACCCTGTTGATGACTTCAGTTTGACCATCTATTTGTGGATGGTAAGCTAAGCTAAATGACAAGTTAGTTCCTAGTCTCCTCCATAATGTTTGCCAAAAATGACCCATGAACTTGTTGTACCTGTTTGAAATAATTCTGAAAGGGAGTCCATGAATCCTAACAATCTCTTTGAAGAAGAGATGTGCAACATAGCTAGCATCATGTGTAGTCCTACATGAAATGAAATGACTCATCTTGGAAAATCTATCTACTACCACATAGATGTTCTCCATACTTGTTTTAGTCTTGGGAAGTCCTACTACAAATTCCATGCTTATACATTCCCAAGGCCTATTTGGGACCGGTAATGGTTGATAGAGACCTGCATTGCTTGATCCTCCTTTTTCTCTTTGGCAAATACCACATTTCTCTACATACCTCTTTACATCTCTTAGCAACTTTGGCCAATAGTAGTACCCCTGTACTAAATCCAAGGTTTTGTTGACTCCAAAGTGTCCACTTAAACTACCATTATGTTTTTCTTGGATGAGGTTCACCCTCATGGATCCTCTTTGTACACACAACTGGTTACCTTTGAACATGAGACCATTTTGGAGAGTGTAATCTGCATACTCACCATGGAAATGGTTCTCAAACTCCTTGCAAACCTTGTAAGCTGATGAGAAGTCTTCATCTCCTTCATAGAGGTCTTTGAAACCTTCTATTCCTATGCTCTGCAACTGTAGTTCTTGAACTGTCAACAACTTTTTGCTTAAGGCATCTACCACCTTATTAAGTTTCCCCTTCTTATGCTTGATGGTGAAGGTGAAGGATTGGAGGTATTCCATCCATTTCAGATGTCTATTGCTAAGCTTCTCTTGAGTATTAATGTAACTCAATGCTTGATTGTCTGTGAACACTACAAATTCCTTTGGGAGTAGCTAATGCCTCCATTATTTAAGACACTGCACTAATGCATACAACTCTAGGTCATAGGCTGAGTACTTCTTCTTTGCTTCATTAAGTTTCTTACTGAAAAATGCTACAGGTCTTCCCTCTTGACTCAATACACCACCTACTAGAATTCCACTTGCATCACACTCCAAAGTGAATAGCTTATCAAATGTAGGTAGGAGAAGAATAGGTTTTGTGGCTACTTCCTGTTTCAACAATTGAAATGCTTTGTCAGCCTACTCTGTCCATTTAAACTTAGTTTTAAGGCCTCATTTAATGGTGTCAAGGACTGGTGCACATATACCACTGAAGTTCCTCACAAACTTCCTATAGAATTGAGCTAATCCATGGAAACTTCTAACTTCAGTCCCTATTTTAGGTGCAGGCCAATTCAAGATTACCTCCACTTTGCTTGGATCCATCTTCAAGGTTCCTTTAGACACCACAAATCCTAAGTAGACTAGCTCTTGCTTCAAGAAGTCACACTTCTCTAGGTTGATGGATAACTTCTGCTCATGCAACCTCTCTAAGACTAACCTCAAATGCTCAAGATGCTCCCCTTTGGTTCTTCTATAGATGAGTATGTCATCTAGGTACACTACCACAAATCTTCCTGTGAAGTCTTTCAACACCTCATTCATCAATCTCATGAAGGTTCTTGGAGAATTGGTCAGTCCAAATGGCATCACAAGCCATTCATACAATCCCTTTGTGGTTTTAAAAGTAGTCTTCCACTCATCACCCTCCTTAAATCTTATCTGGTGATAACCACTTTTAAGGTCTAGCTTGGTAAAATACATAGCCCCTCCTAAATAGTCCATTAGATCCTCTATCCTAGGAATAGGAAACCTATACCTTATGGTAATCCTATTGATTACTCTGGAGTCAGTGCAAAGTCTCCACTTACCTCCTTTTTGGGATTCTAGCACTACCGGGACTACACATGGGTTGATGCTCTTCTTAATCAATCCTTTTTCCAATAACTCCTACACTTGCCTTGCTACCTCCTTATTTTGATCAGGTGTGAGCTTATATGCAGCCTTGTTAGGTAAGGATGCATTGGGAACAAAGTCTATTTGATGACTTATTGACCTTCTTGGTGGGAGTGTTGCAGGTGCTCCATCACTCACTATGTCTTTATACTCTTGCAACATGTGCTTCACCTCCTTGGGTACTTCTGCCTGCATCTTGTCTTCTTCCTCCTTTGGTTTCACAAAGATCGTACACTTTAGTATCTCCTCCTCATGTAGCAAGTTTAAAAACTCTTACCGGTAGCCAATAAAACACTAGGTGTTCTTGAAGTTCCCTCTTCATTCTCTATCAAAGACTGAATCTTGAAGGTCTTGTTGTCCTTCTTAAAGGAAATGGAGTTCTCCTCTCCATCATAGATCACCTTCCTATCAAATTGCCAGGGTCTTCCTAGAAATAAGTGACATGCATCCATAGGTAACACATCACAAAGGATCTTATCCTTGTATCCTCCAATAGAAAACTCTACCCAAGTTTGCTCATTGACTAGCACACTCTGCTCATGATTCAACCATGTCACCTTGTATGGGTTAGTGTGGGGTATCCTTGTAAGTTTCAACTTCCTAACTGCCTCTTCTGATATGATATTGTTAGTTGAGCTTGAATCAACTATCACCTTGCAAACTTTACCAAGAATCTTGCACCTCACCCTAAACAATGCTCTCCTATGCTTAGGTTCATTCTTCCCTGGCTATCTTATCAACACCCTATTGAACATCAGATTTTCTCCACTCTCTGATTCAATCTGGTCCACCTCAGGTGTTTTGCTACTTGAAGAGTCTTCATGTGCATAAGCAACCATCTTTCCACTGCTTGATGATGTAGGCTTGTCAGGGCATCTATATGCCGGGTGTCTCAATTGTCCACAATTGTAACACTTCATTGTTGCAAAGTAGGAGTTACCTCTATCAGTACCTATAGCCCTATTTGGACCACCTTGTTCTCCTCTTCCTCTAGAATGTCCTCCTCTAAGATTGGCTTCACTGCCATGCTCGGTCAACTTGGCTTCTCCTTGGTTCCTCTTTTCATTTGTCTTGCTTTGGTAACCACCTCAGTGATTCACTTGTTCTCTACCTCTGCCTCTACCCCTGCTATTAGATTCTCCTTTCCTTTGGTTCCTCTCTTCTACCCTGACAGCAAGCTGATGACACTTTTGAACAACAGTAGGAGTCCATAGGCTTATCTCCTCTTGAATTTTCCACTTTAGGCCACTTAGATACCTAGCCACCTTAATGGATTCATCTTCTTGGACTTTGGACCTAAGACATAGCTTTTGAAATTCTTCAGTGTAGGAGGTTACATCAAGGTCTTTTCACTTCAATCCTTGTCTCTTCTTATGAAGTTGGACTTCATAATCCTCTAGTATGTATTTCTCCTTAATCTTACTCACCATGGCCTTCCAATTGGCAATAGGTAGCTTTTCCATACTAACTCTTTGTTCTTGCAGGTACTTCCACCATGTCAAAGTTGCTCCCCTTAATCTTGATTTAGAAACTTTAACCTTCTGAGCCTCTGTCACATACTCACACTCAAAGTGTTTTTCCATGCCCTCAATCCATTCTTTCACTGAAATGTGGCAATCCTTCAAAAGCTTTGGTGTTCAAATCTTTAATAGATTTTACAAATGGTTCTTCATTGAACAAGGGCTCTGGTTTAGGGATAATGTCATCTATGTCTATTGTCTTCTTTCCTTTACCCTTGGTGTCTTCATCCCAAGGTCCTTGTGTCCTCTGATCCACCACTTCTTGTAGTTTATCCCTTATCTCGCTCATAGCTTCTTCAAGGAGTCTATTTTTCTCCTTTTGCTCTTCTACCTCTCTAGCTAGCTCTGCATTAGTGACCATTCTACTCTCCCCTACTGATTTACCAATATATAGAGACAATGACAGTCCAACAAGTCTTTTACTCGCTCTGATACCAATCTGAGGGATGGGGTTTGGGATAGACTAGCCTAGTCTATGCTCTTGGATCCTTTCCTTGGATCACCTGGTGTTCTCCTCACACCCTAGGGTCTCTAGGACTTCCTTTGCTTGAGGAATCCCCTGAACTTGCCCAATCCACCCACCAATGAGTTGGTATGCTGCTCCTAAGGTCTCACCTACTCATGAGACTCAAAACCCCTTACTATGGCTAATAAGGGCTAGGCTTGTTCCACACCTTCCAAAGTCTTAGCAAGCTTATAACAGGTCTATTTCATGGTCTTTTCCACCCATTCATGTGCCCCCAAGAGGTTTCAAGCCTTCAACCCCTTACTGATTTCACCATTTTGTGTTTTTGCCTACAAATAGGGCTACAAGGATTAGGACCAATTAGGCCTCCTACCCAGTCTTTTAGGGCTCCCTCTCACAAATGATGCACAAAAAACCCTAACTCCCAAAATGGATTGCCATTCATTTGGCAAGGACTCAAGGATTTTCTAGGTTTTAGGCCTCCAAGTGTCCGTACATTGTCCTAGGTGGATTTTAAGGTTTCAAGGGTTTTTAGGGTCTGCCTGGGTCATAGTGAAGGTTTTGTGTTTTAGCCACCTTGTTTGGATTGGTGGAGGCTCCTCCTTCACACCAGTTATGCTTCACACACTCCTCTACACCTCCTCCAAAGGATGCACTCTCCTCTGACCAACCTTTCTCTCCAAGACCTCTTCAACTTGACCTCTCCTAGCTGGGCACTGTTTAGTCTCACCTAGGAGTGAGTCTTTGCTTGGCCTCCTTGTATTTTCAAGGGCCCTGATTGCATGGGACTATAGTACAAGGTCTTAACTTCCATTCCCCATGGTTTCATGGTGATTCCACAATGGGGAATGGAGTTATGACTTCATTTGCACAACCAATCTAAAACTAGACAGTGAGACTGGAAATTACAAACTATTTACAGACACACTCAATCGGTAAACAAAAAGCTAAACTAATCACTCACAATGAAAGTATTTACACGTTAGAGGACATTTAAAATAGCTTTGCATACAATTCAATCCATTTTCTTGCCCGGTAACTTCATTCAATCTGACTGGTAACCAACAAACAGTCATAGTCAAGCTCTTCTTGCTTGTGCTGTACAATCTCTAACATCCAACCCATTCATTTAGGGTTTGCAAATACTTATACCACCTTGGCCTTGGTCTGTGTACCCATGTTATGGTTTTCCATGCCAAACTAAGGATTTTGACCTCCTGGTGGAAAAGTTGCTTGACAACTTTTAAAAGTTGTCATGCAACTTTTGCAACTTTTGAGCAACTTTCTCAATATTGCTTTTCATGACTCATAAACCCACATTGGGCCAACCTAAGGACACCACCATGCTATGAAGGACCCCTAAACATCTCCAAGACACACATACCCTCCATGTTCAAGAAAATCTTAATCTTGACTTATGACCCCTAAGACCTCAATTAGGACCCTAACTAGGACCTATGAGCACATGGCTCATTATTTTATATACAATGGCTTCATAAGAAGCATAACATCAACAAAACAAGAAGGAGGGAGAGCTTGGAAGGGTACTCCTGCACCAGCCACCTTGTTTAGATTGGTGGAGACTCTTCCTTCACACTAGTGAGGCTTCACTCACTCCTTTGCACCTCCTCCAAAGGGTGCACTCTCCTCTGACCAACCTTTCTCTTCAAGACCTCTACAACTTGACCTCTCCTAGTCGGGCACTATCCAGTCTCACCCAGGAGTGGGTCTTTTCTTGACCACCCTGCATTTTCAAGGAGCCTACTTGCATTAGACTATAGTACAGGGTCTTCACTTCTATTCCCCATGGTTTCATGGTGATTCCACAATGGGGAATGGAGTTATGACTTCATTTGCACAAACAAGTCCAAACTGGACAGTGACAATGCAATTTACAAACAATTTACAACACACTCAACTGGTAAATAAAAACCTAATCTAATTGATCATAGTGGAAGTATTTACACCTTAGAAGACATGCCACATAGGTTTGCATGCAAATCAATCCATTAACTTGCTCAATAGCTCCATTCAAACTGACTGGTAACCACAAAAACAGTCACAGTCAATTCAGTTTGCTTAGGCCGTACAATGTCTGACATCCAACCCATCCAATTAGGGTTTGCAAATACTTATACCACCTTTTCCTTGGTCGGTGTGCCAAGATTAGGGCTCTCCACACTCAATAAGGGTTTTTGACCTTTTGGGTGGAAAAGTTGCTTGACAACTTTTAAAAGTTGTCTTGCAACTTTTGCATCTTTTGAGCAACTTTGCCATTGTTTCTTTTCATGACTCCAAGGCCTATTTTGGGCTATTCTAAGGACATCAACATGCCAATAAGGCCTAACACACATCCAAGGCACAGTCAACCTCTCCTGCACAAGAAATCACAAAAAACACTAAGGACCTACAACTAGGACCTAATGAAGAACAAATGAGCTCATGGCCCTTATTACATGTACACTGGCTTCAAAAGAAGCATAACACCAACAAACAAGAAGGAGGGAGAGCTTGGAAGGGTGCTCCTACACCAAGCACACAAATGACTGAAAATCTTGATGCATTGAGGACAACCGAGGATAAAGTAAGAGATCTAGAAAGAGAGAAACAACAACTTGAAGCATTAGTATCTGGAAAGAATGATGAAATCATAAGATTGACTAGGATTCAACAAAATCTGTCAGATCAACTAGGTTATGCACATCATGAAGCAAATCTGAAAGATAATGAAAATCAAGCATTGAAACTTGAAGTATTAAGGTTGACCGATGAACTTGAAATAGAAAAGAAATCCAAAGAAACACTAAAGAAGAGTTATGAAGCATCAAAGATGTTGGATGAGCAACTGAATACAAGAAGAGCCAAAAAAGATGCAAGACTTGGTTACAAAGGAAAAGACTCTACTTAAAATGGAATTCATACTACCGAGAGAGGAGAATCATCAAAGCAAGCTGGAAACAAGAAGAACATCAACTGTGGAAATCAAGGTCATACTGCCAACATGTGCCAAATCAGAAAACGTAAGCAACTGAATGTCACTAAATCCAACAATTATTGTTACAATTGCAATAAATATGGTCATACATTTAACCAATGTAGGACAAAGTCTGCTAGCAATTATAAGAAGGCAAAATTCAAAGGGTTTTGTAAAAACTGCAATAGATATGGACACAGTACCGAGAAGTGTTGGTTTAAGCAAAAGAACTATATGTGGTTTGCACACCGAGCAAATACTGGAAGCTACCAAACTCACAGAGAACTTAACTGACCATATGCTACAGTACCATGAGATTACAATACAAGGATATTGTGTGAATATTGTGGAAGATATGGACATATAAGTGCCAACTGCTTTATAAGGTTTGGAATGAACAACCGAAGATCATGGAGAAATCCGGGTATGGCATGTTTTCATTGTCACAAAGTTGGACACTTGGCTAGAGATTGCAGAGATCAACCTAGAGGAGACACTGAAGAAATAAAAGGCAAATTACAGATGATTTGGAAAAAGAAGGAAATTGTGTCAAATGAAGAAAGCACCTTACCTACCGAGTTAGGTGCACCTATTCCAAATTAATCGGTAAAGGTATGAAGGGACTGCACTCTCTCAAAGGTTAAATCTTAACAGTTCCTACTTTATTATGTACTTAATTCAAAATCTGCATAACTAAGATGTATTAGTAAGTTTGAAGTTCTATCAAAGTCTTTTGAAAGCACTATACAGGAAACCTATCAAGTCGGTAACTACAGGAAGCCTGTCTAGTTGGTAAATGAAGGAAATTTGGCTACTCGGTTAAAGCGGAAAAAGGCGAGTAAATCAGTTTAGTGGAACTGAGTGCATTTAATGTTTTAACCTAACCTACACGGAGCCTGATAAGGTATATTGTGTACTTAAAGCATTTACACGGTCATTTTTTCTCACCAAGTTTTCGAGAGAACAAAGCAAAGTGAATCTAAGGTGATCAAACCTCCTTCGAAGTGAAATTCAAGGTATTTACATCAATCTCAACACATTGTTAAGCTGGTTTACCGATCATATCTATTGAAGATTTCTGTTTCATATTTGCTAAGAGGAAAAGTGTCTGTCATTTGAAAGTTTTCAAACCCTAAGGATCTTTTCATAATTTCTATCTAAAATCTATAATGGCACTGAAGATCCAAGAACCCGTTGTTGTTAAGAATGTTGAAAAGCCCTCAATAAAATACTCTTTAACTCCCAAAGTAGCATCAGAACCGGATGACAAAACTGCATTTTCACTCATCCCGAATAGAGTTTTACTAGTTGAGGATGTTAGAATCTTCACCAAATGTCAAGTTGAAGAACTAGGTCATGTTGAAATCAAAGACACCTATGATGAATTGTGCACCGATGGAAAATTGGATAGCAAGTATGAGCACATTAAGATCAAGGGATTGATTAAAGCCCTAACCTATCCCCGTGTCTTCAAACCCCAGTGGGTCAGGTTTGTTCTGAGTAGAGTTCATGATGATTTCATGTGGTTAGAGGAGAAACCATTCAAAATCACCAAGGAAATCATTCATTTGATCACCGATTACCCTATTTATGATCATGCCCGAGCTCAGAAGATGATATCACAAAAGGAATTGATCACCTTAATCGGAGTGGAATCAGATTGCAGAGGATTGAAATTGAACAATGTCACTGATGCAGAACTAAAGTTTTCTATTAGAGTGTCAGGTTATTGTTTCTTCCAATAGGCAAGGGAAAATAATGTACCCTATGTAGCAGTCGACTTAGCATACAAAATTGTGAAAAAGGGAATGAAAATTGATCTTTGTGAAGTATTGCTAAAAAACTTGTTTGAGAATCTAAACACCATTAGGAAGCCAAAGAAGAACAACTCAGCTAATACACTAAAGTTTGGATCACTGTTATTATGCATGTCTTTCTATTTTGAAAAATTCTTTCCAACAGTCGGTAAAGTTGTTTGGGAGTTACACTGACTAGTCACCCATCAAATCAATAACTTTATCAAATGTCTAGGTGACAACTTCAATGATATTATGAATGATTATTTCAGCAAGTTTCAAGAGAAGATGCATGATAGGTATAGAATTCCACCCCAGCTAGTGGAAAAATACAAAGATGACATATGTTTTGAAGTAGACATTGATTATTGTTATGTGAATGTTATGGAACCAAGAACTCAATCTTTTCCACCTATGGGTTATGAGGTTGACTTTGACATCACACAACAGTAGATAGATGCCTTTCTTACACTACCAAGGCATGCTACCGAGCTGAGGTATGGAACATATGAAGAAGTGAAGGAGAAAGTAAAGATGAGCATTGTAGTACCAAAAGCTACAAGAAAAGCAACAAAGATGATCAAGGCACTATCAAAGAAATTTGGAGAAGGTTCTTCCTCCACACCTATCAAGGGCACACTAGTAATCACCGAAGAAGAATCAAATGCCCAAGAGGTTGCTATTACACTAAGCACCAAGTTGCCTAAAGGGAAAGTTCTGAAGAGAAAGAAACAGGACACATCAAAGGCATCACCGACTCCCTCAGTAAAGCGCCCAAACACAAGAGCATCTGCAGTGTCATTGAGTAAGAAACCAAAGATTGTTGTTGTTCCTAAGGTAACAAAGACCTATAAGAAATCTACTCGGAGACTCATTTTGGCAAAAGAGTCTAGTGACACCGAATCTGAAGATGCAAGTAAATTTCAGATTGTTAAGAGCAAGAAGGTAAATGTACATACTGTTGAAAATTTATGTGCTAATCTGAAAGAATATGGTGGATTTGGATCATTCAGATATATAAAATATGAATCCAGATTTGATGATGAAAAGAGACAAATAGAAGAAGCTGTCATCTGCAGACTTCTAAAATTCCGATTGGCTCCATTGGAATTATCTAAGTCACTTCCAAATGAATTATATTTGCATATTGATAACAGGTGGAAATATGCAATGGACTCGAAAAAATAGATTAGAGCAAGAAGTTTGGTACATCTCTTTCCAGACATGTCGGTAGTTGAAATAAAAGAACATTTGACAACCTACAACACAAAGTTCCTCATCAAACAAAGAGCCTTAAAACTGATGAATGGTTTGTATATTGAAGTGGAAAATGAGACAAAAGAAAAGTGGCAGGAAATCTTTAGAATCAAGGATGCTGGTGAGCAAGCTACAGTTGAAATTGTTGATGGCACCGAGCAAGATCTTGATGTCACCGAGCAAGACCCTACTGACACCATACAAATTGATGAAGAAATCATGGACACCAAGGCACCTAAACATGAAATGGTAGAAGGCAATGCCTATGCAAAACTAGTATCCAGTGAGTCAGTTTTGGAACAAGTTCAGCCTTATCCTCCGGTCACTCATTCTGCTGCAACTGAGGCCCCTAAGGATACTGAACAAGGTGAAGAGGTTCACAAGTCTACAGAAGGAGAAGCTACTCCTCAGGCCAGCAGGGAACAGACCTCTTAGGATCCTCCTAACACTGAAAATGTTGCAACTGAGACCCCAAGCACCAAACCATCGAAGGACTCAGCAAAGGCTAAAGAAACTGACAAAAGTGTTACCTCCACCGAGCAACCTACTGAGGATCCACAAGCCTCCCAAGCTATTGTATTGGTTCAACCAACCAAATCTAAAGAAAAGAAGATGAAAAAGCATAGTTTCAAGGTGGATATATCAAAACCAATAGTGTTCCCCAATGTAGACATATCAAAATTGAAAGGGTAGGCACTCATTGAATTCGGTGAACTATGCAAAGCAAAGGCTAAATAGGAAAAACAAATGGCCATACAAAAGAAAAATAAAGTACTTCAGAAGGTAAAGACACTATTATTAGATATGCTACCCGCAGCTACAGTGTCAATAGATACAGCCATCCATATTCAACTAGATGAACTCCTCAATCAGATAGAAACATCTGGAGTAGATGCATTTGAATATTTGAGCAAGTTAAAGGACAAAGAGCTCACTGCAAAAATCATTGAAGAGGTACAGAAAGCTATTGCTCTTGGCAAAGTTAAACTTGTCAAATTTATTGCTGAGTTGTCCCCTCAACTCAAGCACATTCTTTATTTATTTCAGATACTCTGTACATTCTCTTTATTCATTAAAGATATCAAAAATAACACAGAAGCAATTGAGAAAGAGATCATCGATCTCTCAAATAAGTTGACCACCGAGCCCAATTTTGTTCAGAATTTTTATACAAAGTTACAACAACTCATGGCTCAACAATTGGAACTCAGGAATGAAGAGCACAAAATAAGGATGGACATTATGACTCTTCAAACCTTATTCATTCCACACTTGTCCTCCGTTCAAGAACAGATCAATCAAGCCACTTACCTATCTACTACACAAGAGGGAAGCACATTAGATGGCTTAATTTCTCTATTGGCTGACATTCAAGCACAGAATTCTTTAATGGACAATGTCAAGGATGCACTCTCTGTCACCCTCACCGAAGCAAGGACAAAGTATAAATCCATTTTTGACTAGTTGCCTCCACCAAATGGTAACTAAATTTTGATGTTTGTCAAAAAGGGGGAGTGAGTATCATATCAAAGTATACAAGGGAATGTAGTATACAGGGGGAGTATATCAAGCAGTGAACATAACAGTAAGCAAATAACAAGAGCAGCACACAGATCATTGATCACCGAGCATGCAAAATCAAAGTTATGTATAGTATATTGATAAGGGAAGTATATCTGAATATACTATTTCATTGACAAATGTATATATTGTCAGTTTAGTCAAATTTTGTAGTATATAGATTTTTGAGTTGTAACTTTGAAAGTAGTTTTTTGTCAAACATCTCAACTAATGTCAAAAGGGGAGATTGTTACTACTTACTAAGATTGCCATTAGTCTTATGTTTAAAGTTATTCTATACATTCTAGTCGGTTACTCCTACCGAATCTTACAATTGGTAAGCACAGTGCAGTCGGTTAAAGAAGCAAGTAGTCTCAGAGCATAGTATACACCGAACACTCTACCGAGTAACACTCTATGTCTACCAAGCAACAAGAATGATATACGGAGTGAACACACACCGAGTAAAATGTGTTACTAGATTCACTGAACCTAGACATATATGGGAAATGTGTTACAAAGATCGAGGAACAAGTAACCGTTATCACATTGGAAATTGCACTTAAATATTGTGTATGATTTTGAGGTCATCTAACCAATGAAATATTTTGCATGGTTATTCATTTGATAAATCATGTTTGTAAGATCGAAGCAATGAATCGAATCACCGATATAAGAGATCTATTTATACAGCATGGATTGAGATCATATATATACATGTAGAGACAGAGTGAGAGACACAGAGGTGTATGAAGTAAGACATGTGTGATACATAAGAAAGCACAAAGTGTTATGACTATTAGAGAGAAACTCAGAGGTCATCGAGAAGGATTTCAGAGAACAGCCAAGGAACAGAGTAAAGAGAAGGGTTTACCAAGTTAATAAATGGATTACCGAGGTATTCTATAAGCAAGGTAATATCATTTTGAGCACATCAAATCTGCTATAACATTCCAGATGTAAAGTTGCAAATATTTGTAATGATTTATTGTTATATTTTGAAGTTGTAAGAGAAACCTTTAACGGGGTAAAAGACTCTAACTAAGTCTATAAATTGTAAAGCCTCTAACCAGGTGCAACATTTAGAATAAGTGTTGTAAAATCCTTTAGCAAGGTAGATCTAATAGATCTTGATACTCCTAATAGGGTAAGCTATCAGAAATAGCTAAACATGTAGCTCTAACCGAGCAACCTTTATTATTGCAGTAGTGAAGTTGTGGGTGCCATCCCCACTACAGTTTTTCTCTCTAACCAAGAGTTTTTGCGTAACCAAAATATATGAGTTATGGAGTGAATCATGTATGATTGTTATCTATTTGTTTTAGCTTTATATTATGTTACTGCACTATTCGGTTTATGCATAACAGTAAAGTTATTGTTGAAGAAAAGTTTTGAAGTATTGATTCACCCCTCCCCTCTCAGTATATTAGCTTTCCATATTGGGCCTAACAAAGTGTGAACAACTAACCAACATTCTCTTAAAGGTAACACAATCTTCTCAAGAGGTTGAACCTATAGGATCATCAATATACACTAAAGATCTCAAAAATATTGAACAGGTAGGAGCTAAAGGTCGAGTGATGGATAGATGGATCTCGCGGCTAAGGTCAGAAGGTTCTCATCTTCTGAGCTCAATAGTGGAACTATTGTTTGATTATGAAGTGATCCAAAGTCGGATGCAAAGACTCAAAACCTCTTTATCACAGGAAATTGAGGAAGTTGTGAAAAACACTACCTTGTGGAGCAAAATGGAGGACTTCAGGATAGATGTCCTGGTTGAGAATAAGGTGATTTCCACAAGGGAGAAGTATATTCAGATCTTGTCATTATTGTCTCATAAACAAGAGACAATGAAGTTAATGATTGAAGAGATGGACCGAGAAAAGAAAGAAGGTGATGACGAGGTTGATCTTATTTTTGCTAGAGTTGGTGATCTCCCTTACTATTTGTATGATGGCGATCAAAATCTCATCACTGTTGAAGTCGTCACACAGGAATTTCTTTCCTTGATGGACCCATGCATGGGACAAGACTTCTCGCTTGATACATTTGATAAACTGTTAGAAATTCAGGTCAGCTTTGAAGTCCTCGCATCCATGCTGAAAGATGTTAAAAAGAAATAGGTGAAGATTCAAGATGCAATGTCCCATGTCCAAATCATCACAAGTTCTACCTTGATGCCAAATGAAGCATAGGTCAAAGCCGTCATCGCTAAATTTGAAGGTTTTTAGAAATCCAATGAAGAAGAGAATCAAGAATGAAGTTTCCCCTTTGGCACTCTTTCTTCATGCAACTGCATTGATAGATGTTGTTAGTTTTCATGCAGCTACACATTTTCTTTATGTAGTAGTTGTAGTAAAATGGGATTGTGCAGTTGAATAAGTCAACTGTACCCACCTTTTCTCAACTTCTTTTCCTATATAAGGAGGACCTTTTTGTAAATATTTTATCTTTTTCATGCTTAGCAAAACTCTGCTGGATTTTTATCCCAATTAAGACTTTGGGCTTTTGTGGTGAAAATTCAATCAAACAAATAAAGAAAATAATTTTGTTGATTGCAAACTTTGTGTTGTATCAAGAAAGTTGTTTATATTATTTAATGTTCCTATGTCCATTGAATACATATTATCTTTACTTCTTTGATCTTTAAGATATTGCTACATGGTTAGAGAGCTCTCAAATCTTGCCAATGGACTTTGTGCTTTTAGCATACTTGAAAAATTTGCTGATAAATTAAGTAACTTGTAGTAAGCTTTGTATTGTTGCAGTTATTAGTAGTTTAATGGATTAGAAATCTATACTTGAAGACTTTGGGCTTCATGTTGAGTTTCTAATTGTTTAATTTGTAATGATCAGTGTGAGTTAGTGTTACCCTAAAGGAGACTTTGTCCTACTTAATAGTAACTCTTGGTGTAGTTTGTTAGATTAATAGTTCTTTTCTTTAAATATCTGAAGAGGTAGAGAAACTGTAACTAGGTGAAGGGAGAATACATAAACTCTAAAAAAAGAGAGTTATATGTCCAACAGCAACCCACAAATTTAATTTCTTATTAGTTAGAAGAGAAATTTCATAGGGAACTTCTCCTTGATGAGAGGAGAGATTAGTTTCTTAGCATAGCATTGTGTGAATTATATATTTTGTCATTAGTATGCTGGTGATAAAATATTCACCCAACAGGTAGTAACGATTCACGTTGTGGAATCAGTTATGCACACAAAGGTCAAAAAGTACACATTTCAAAGTGTCGCCTGATACCTAACTAAAGATGTTCCAGTAACCATCAACTCAAAATCGCTAGTACTTGTTGACAAATGTCCCAATAATGGTGCACAAATGTTCCAATAGTGGTACACAAATGGGACAAATGTTCCAATAGTTGTGCACAAATGGGCCAATTAATTACAAAAAGTGATCGGCTATTGGTACAAAACAAATTTATTAATGGTGTTTTCACTATTATAGCTATTGGGGGGTCAACATGACAATAAGGTGACGGTTATTGGAACTATGTTATCTATTGGTGCTCTTCCCCTAGTTACCTTTCTTGTTCCAATAGAAGTACTCCTTGCACATCAAATTCCATAATTACAAACTTTTAAAAAACTAAAAAACAAATAACTAGAAGTTCATTAATAAATTTTACATACATCAAAAGTAGCTCATTTTTAGTTTTTTTGGATCACAATTGATCCATTTGTGTACCTTTATTGGTACCTAGAGCAGACAACTACTCGATCATTTGAGCATAAGTATTTGTGATTTTAAGTGCATAGTTATTGGGGCATCTTTAAGCAGGTATCAGATGACACTTAAGTGTACTTTTTGACCCTTGCACACATAACGGAACCCACAATGTGTATCATTACTACCCAAAAGCCAAAAAAATAGCTATAAGCAGTTAATTTGTATGCAGAGACAATAAAAAAAATTATCAAAATCTGATGTACCATTTAGAATCTGTGGGTGCACGAATTTAGCTATAATGACTACTGATATGCTTCCCCTATTCTTTTTTAATTGACACTGTACTAAGATCTTTTTCATGCAAAAAGATTTTTTTTTTCGCTCCGCTTAATGGTTTTGACATCTTTGTTCATCTTTTTAATAGCCAATGTTGTTGCCTTTCTTGGTAATTTATCTAGCTTTCTTCAATTTAAACAAAATTTGAAAGAAGATGAAATCAAAGGGAAGCTTCATCATCTTAGTTTTATTAGTGCCATCTATCTATCAACAAAGACTAATGTTTTCATCTCACTCAATTAATTTGCTTTCAAAATTATGTCAAAAATTTTATTCTATGTTTTATCTTTATTTTTTATTAAAATCCTTTTTCTGTCCATTTTTGTATTTTTTTATTGACCAATTGTTTTTTTCCTATGGTTTTAATTTTTTTCGAGAAAAAAAAACCAAGTGGCCAATCAAATGTGAGAGGGAAAATATTGGGATGGTTTTCTAATGTTTTGTAAATTATGATATGAATATTTATTATATAGTCATTCTTATCCTTATCCTTGAGAAAAAAGTGGATTTTTTGCGGGGACACTTCTATTATTATTATTATTATTATTATTATTATTATTATTATTATTATTATTATTATTATTCTTATTATTATTATTATTATTATTATTATTATTATGTGTTCATACCAAATTATTATTAAAATACAATTATTAGTCCTGGAGACTAATATTTTCATCTCACTTAATTTGATTTCAAAATTATGTCAAAAATTTTATTCTATGCTTCATCTTGATTTTTTTATTAAAATCATTTTTCTCTCCATTTTTGTATTATTTTTATTGGCTGATAGTTTTTCTTAGGGTTTTAATTTTTTTCATTAAAAAAAAAACCAAGTGGCCAATCGAATGTGAACAGGGAAAATATTGGGATGGTTTTCTAATGTTTTGTGAAATTATGATATTGATATTTATTATGCTGAAGGCGTCTCCTTATATGAAATGGACAACCTCATTATACAAATCAACAATCCAAAATTCACAAAGAGAAGTACAAGACGATTGAAAATGTTTCATGCGTTGATCTTTTATCCTCTCACTATTGTATGTTTTGTGCGTTGATTTTGTCCCTTTTTGTCCATTTGTTTGCTGAGTTCCGGACGATACTATCAAGAGAAAATTATCTTGTCACCATTTCTATCAGCTTGTCTTCTCATTCACATTTTCTTGAAATACTCATTACCATGTGAACAATGTTAGATCTCTGGTCTTTTCTATTGATTATTTTAAACTTTGTTCTCTACCCACATTTTCATACTGTGAATAGTTCATAACACACCATTTTTTATTTCAATCAATGTATTTGAAGTAGATGGACACATTCTATACAAACAAACTATCTGTCTTGTCTCACCAGTTTAGTGAAATGGATAGTCTAGCTTTCAAAATCAATTGTGCTCATAGTTTAAATGGTGATACAAGACAATGAAAGCCAAGATAGAGGAGGCAAGGATCTTTATTTTTTACAACAAAAGAAAGAGCATCCTAGCACCCCTGAGATGTGGTGATAAGCTTACAATGGGGTTACTGCAACAATTTCAAATCATCAAGAAAATTTGTTGCCTAAATTATTAACTATATAAATACATAATATACACAAAATAAATTCTACATAAGTTTGAACCGTTTCCATGAGTGTATACTAGAAATTGCACCTTTGTGTGCAATAGGTATGCCAAAGAGGTGTGAAAAGTAAATTAGGAGATTGTTGGCATTGAAGTTGTCATTGATGTCTGAGTGGGTGCTCAAAGCTAGGGGTCGGTGCCCATAAACTTTAGGGGTTGGTGCTCCTTGGCTTGGTGCCCTAAACATTGTAATCAGATTTACTTGTGAGGCTAGATTGGAGCAGTAGACTCCAACAACATTTCTCACCGAGGTTTTTCCCACATTTGGTTTTCCTCATACATCTTGTGTTATGGGTTTGCTTCTTGTGTGTGTGTGTTGTTTAGTTTGATGTTTCTACTCATAGCTTATTGATTTATGTTATTAGAGTTTAAATCATTTAGGAGTCAAAGTTTTCGTT
This sequence comes from Cryptomeria japonica, assembly GCF_030272615.1. Classification (NCBI taxonomy): domain Eukaryota; kingdom Viridiplantae; phylum Streptophyta; class Pinopsida; order Cupressales; family Cupressaceae; genus Cryptomeria; species Cryptomeria japonica. Next base: position 101,814,705 of record NC_081411.1, read on the forward strand.
TACCATTGATTCACCTACCTCTTAGTGGTCCATTGTGTTCCTTCAATTGGTATCAGAACCCTAGGTTCCCTTCTGCTAAGATTTCTCTAGCTTGGGTAGATTTTGGTTTCTGAGAACAATAGTTAAATTTGAGTCAATCCCTGCACCTATGTTTGATGGTTCAAACCATGTCATTTGGTGTGCAAGAATGGAAGTCTATTTTTCTTCCTTAGGTTATGATATTTGGAAGTCTATTATAAATGGATACTCTGTCCATACTAGTCCTCCTACCGATCCTGAAGCATATGAGTGCAATGTAGAAGATATGAAGGCTATACTCAATGGGTTACCTAAAACAGTGTCTTCAAAGGTCGATAGATGCAAATATGAAAAGAGATTGTGGGATAGACTAAAGAAACTATATGGTGAAGAGTCTACCACTGCTGGATTAGATCACAGACTGAAGAAAAAAAAAATACAGATAATTGTGTAGATGATAAAAGAAGATCAGTTAGTTGTGACATCAAAGATGGAAAGGAAAACTATATGCTTATGGCTCAAGAGATCTAGAATGAGGAGAAGACATCAAAGTGTTATAGTGGATCTCATTCCAACAATCAGAGTTTATTTGGTAGCGATAATGAAGATGAAGGTGATGTTGAACTTGACTTTGGAGGAGCACTATTATTTACCCTAGAAGAATGGAAATAATTCAAAGAGTATAAGAAGTTAGCCACAAAGGAACATGATCTATTGAGGAAAATCCTTGAAGAGTTAAATCATAGTATTATTGCTATGACAATTGAATTAGAAGAACTTAGAAAGGTGAGGAAAGAATGCAAAACTATTGAAGATACTGCTGCTGAAGAACAAGACTGGCTGAATAAATTTCTCAAAGAGTTAGAGAAAATTACAAGGCTAGACAACAGGGTTGCTGATGCAATAGCCACTATTGCCTCATTTCTATAAATTATAGATAAACATAATCATTATGAATTCGTGGTGGAGCAATTGTTTTCCTTGGCCTATAAAAACTCAACATCCCAATTAATTTGTGCCCTAACCAGTTCTGATTCCCCTCTATATGGGAAGATCTATGACTATCTAAATGATAATACCCTCCCACCAGACCTATCTCGTAATGAAAAATGAACATTTATCTGACAAGCACCCCGCTACACCTTAATTGCTGACACACTTTATCACCGAGGTCTTGATGGTACTCTTCTTCAATGCCTCGATCGTAACGAATCTGACTCCACCTTACATAAACTTCATGATGGTATTTTTGGTATGCATTGAAGTGGTCCTACTCTTGCCAAGAAAATTCTAAGGATGGGATATTACTGCCCGACAATGGAGAAAGAGTCCTATAAATTTTCTAGGAAATTTCCTAAGTGCCAAATTCATGGAAATCTCATACATGCACCAACACAGGAGTTTCAATCATTCACCACTCATGGCCTTTCTATCAATGGGGACTAGACCTAGTAGGAAAGATTCATCCTTCCTCATAAAATGGACACAAGTTTATCATCACCACCACTAAGTATTTCACAAAGTGGATTGAGGAAGTCCTATTGACTACAATGACCAGCAAACAGATAGCTTCTTTCATCTTGAATTACCTCATCTATTAGTACGACAACCTTAGTTCCATTATCACAGATAATGGAAGACCTTTCAAGAATAAGGATGTACAAGAGATTTGTGAGCGATTCCATATCCAAAATCACTTTCAACACCTTATTATCCACAATGGAATGGCCAAGAAGAGGCCTCAAACAAAGTATCTTGAAAATCCTCAAGAAAATAGTGAATGATGCTAGCAAATATTGGCATGCCTAGATTAATCCTGCACTTTGGGGATACAGAACAAGTATCCATACACCTACAGGAGCTACACCATACTCATTGGTGTATAGATGCTATCCTACCCCTAAGGTAGAGATTCCATCACTCTGGGTATCATTGAAAGGCCTCATTCCAGATGAGGGGTATCAAGTCAACGGGCTGCAAGAGCTAGAGCTACTAGATGAACATCGACAATGTGCCTTTGATCATCTCAAGGAATATCAACAACGAATGTGCCAAAGTTACAATCACAAGGTCATACGAAGGGCATTCAAAGTCGGTGATCTAGTCCTAAGAGAAAATCCCAAAAATCAGCAAGATCGAGAAAATAAGGGGAAATTTGAACCTAACTGGTTGGGACCCTTTGTCATCATATCAGCTTATGGACCAGGAACATACCAATTGTCAAATTCAGAAGGGGGCATGCTCAATAAACCAATCAACAACATCCATCTAAAGAAATTCTACACTTGAGTTGTCCAATGCACAAATCAAGCAAAAAAAGCAAAAAAATAAAAAAAAGTATCAAAAATCATCATTATGGTGAAAACCTGGAAAATAGGAACCTTGTGACACAAAAAAAATAATTGCAATAAAAACAAGTGGTGAAATCCTCGTGATAGGAACTATTTGTGATAGAGCAACTCCTCTATCTATCAGTACTTGTATCATATCTTTGGCTCCATCTGATCTAAGCCCATAGCCATGACAAAATACTTATACAT